>NC_063162.1:154640425-154897925 GCF_023159225.1 Perognathus longimembris pacificus
TTCTTGAGTCACTGACCCTTTTGATCTTGCACATTTAGGTTTGGGTGCCAATACACACATCATGTTTGCCTCTGCTCTCTTGCTTTGGCTCTGAACTTCCCAGGTGGGGATTCTCTCCTTCATGAGATTTCTTGTTAGTTTTGTTCAGCTCTAACTGCAAGAAACACCCTCAGTTTTCGCCACTTAAGTCTTTTTTCACGGGTCTTGCCAAACAAGGCTGGTAACAACTATGCAGTAACCACTTTTCAGTTCATTTGCATGCAGGGTTGTCATGTGGTCTATTTTTCATCATCTCTCCTACTAGGCTCTTCTTGCTTTTTAGGTATCCCAGCACTATCAGCAGGCCTTGGTTTCTGTTTGTGCTTGTCTCTGAATATTGTGATCTGATTGCTGCAAATGGTATCATTTGGTAAAGTTTATGTCTCAAACACATTCAGAAAGGTATACAGAACAAGCCTGTCAGGGCTCCACCTAATCACACTTTATTCTTTCTGGATCCCAACTGCTGTCTTATTCTTTTAAAAAAATTTAAAATTAATTTATTTATTTATTGTCAAAGTGATGTACAAAGGGGTTGCAGTTTCAGACATAAGGCAGCAAGCACATTTCTTATCAAACTTGTAACCTCCTCCCTCATTTTTCTCCCACCTTCCTCCCTCTCCAATTCCCTCCCTCACCCAGTAGTTGCACAGTTGGTTTATATCATATAGTTTTGTAAGTATTGCTGTTGCAGTGGTTCACCTTTTACCCTTTGTGTCTCCATTTTGATGTTCCCCTTCTATAGTGCTGTCTTTTTTTTTTGCCAGTCCTGAGTCTTGGACTCAAGGCCTGACTTCTTTTTGCTCAAGGCTAGCACTCTGCCACTTGAGTCACAGCACCACTTCTGGCCATTTTCTATATATGTGGTACAGAGGAATCGAACCCAGGGCTTCATGTATACAAGTCAAGCACTCTTGCCACTAGGCCATATTCCCAGCCTCTAGTGCTCTTACTTCTTATTTCAGAGCCTTGTGCTATCAACCCAGTGGTTATTTTC
This sequence comes from Perognathus longimembris pacificus, assembly GCF_023159225.1. Lineage (NCBI taxonomy): Eukaryota > Metazoa > Chordata > Mammalia > Rodentia > Heteromyidae > Perognathus > Perognathus longimembris. The sequence goes on from NC_063162.1 coordinate 154,641,462, forward strand.
CTCCTCTTAATTTGTAATCATTATTTTCTATACCACACCAAAACTTCAATCATATGGAGTCTTACCTTACTGCTATTAAACTCTGACAGAACTCTACTGTGCTCACTGCCAGGATGTGGAGTCCAAGCTGCTGTCCCTCCCTCCCTTTCTCCTTCCTTTCCTCCCTGCTACCTTCTCTCCCTCCCTCCCTTCCTCCCTCCCTCCTTCTTACCATCTCTTCCTCCTTTCCTTCCTTTCCAGTATGAGGCTTGAACTCAGAGCTTCATACTGTCTCCTGGCTTATTTACTCATAGCTAGTACTCTACCACTTGAGCCATATCTCTATTAATAACTTTTGTTGTTTAGTTAGAGATGAGAGTCTCTTATAATTGTTTGCTTGGGCTGACTCTGAACTGAGATTCTCAAATCTCAGCCTCCTGAGTAGCTAGGATTATAGACATGAACCACTGGCATGCAACAAATTCTAAGGTTTTTAAATATTACACAGCTATGTTAAAATCAAGTTTATCCATGAAAGAATGGGTCTTGGATTTGGATCACCAGTAGAAATCTATAAGTATTTGCTTAAATAGCAGAAACCACCACTGCAATCCCTTAGTAAAGGGCCCATAGCAGAGAGAGGGAAAGGTGAATAAGCATATTCTTACGCAGTGGTTTTATTACTTTGGTTTCATCGCAAAATTCAAACTGAGGCATTAATATGATTCCTAGGATTATTAACTTAATAAGATGTAGATAAGATTTGCAAATAGCATATCATATTTTATGCTCTGGCTACTGCCAGAACTCTGTCAGCACCAATAACACACATCCAACTATGCCATGGGTCAGATTTTACTTCTTTCTTACTCAGGGGTATGGTCAAATTTTCAACTAGGTATCATCCTATCTTCCACAGTTGATATCACTGAGTTTACTCTTGCAATTTTATTGATGCTAATTATTAATTTTTTAAGTAAAATCATTATTTCAAAGACAAACTTCAGCCTAGCCCTGTTTGTATGTTCACTATTTTCAAATTAATAGAGTCTAAAGTAACCAGGTTTATGTACCACATAAGGAACTTAAAATGTCATTTTTCACACAGAAAAGGTACATGCCCGCATGCCAAAGAAATTAGCACCCTGTGGTTCCTGTGTGTCTGTTGCTCATGTTGGCCTGAGGGTGTTGGTGGGTCTTAAGTGTATGTTGCTCATGTTGGTCCCAGGGTGTAGGTGCCAGAAGCCGGCTCACTGCATACTCAGGGTCCAAAAGGCAGACTACCCATGAATCAGCCTCACTAAACTCCATCAACTCCCAAACAGTTGGGTTGATGGCCTGAGGCTACTGAGACTTTACTGGTTGAAATTTACAAATGGAGTTTGTTCAGCTTTTCACAAGCTGAAACTCACTCGCCACTTGCTTCAGGGGTTAAGAGCTGAGAGGCACTGCCATGTGTAAAAACTGCCATGAGTCACTCTTGAGCACCATGGGGCTCTGTGAAGCCCCTCTAGGAGGTGGGCTGGAGCTGCCACCCCTCAGCTTGTCTTCATGGCTTCTTGCACCTGGTGAGATCATGTGACTACTCAGTGGACAACAGGAGCCCACACTCTGGAGGTCAGACTGTGCAACAGAGTGACTAAGTGGTGCCATACTTTCTTCTCTGCCTCACTCTGGTCTCCCTTGCTAGAGTCTGATTGCTTAGGCCCTTGGTGGCTTCTTGTCTGGTTTCCATTGCAAGGATAACGGTTGCTCACATCCAGCCCATTGGACCTGCACTGCTGGAATGGGATCCTGCCAAGATCCAAGTAATAAACCAACAGCTGACAAATATCTCTGTCAGTCACTAGTCATGCCAGCATGTCAGGATTTGTAACTGAACTAGCCCTGAAATGCCACAAGGCTGGTCAGGAGCCTCAGGCACAGGATGCACTCTGCATGGCCTCTAAGATGCTTGGGGCTAGGATATAACATGGAGAAGGAAGACACACATGCCTGGGGAATCCAGCCAACCTGGAACCTGGGCCAGATAAAGTGGGATTTCCCAGTATTGCCATGGAAAAGGCAGGATTTTGGATCCTATATTTTTAAGCTAGAAGAAGGCTGCTCTGGGTTCCTGCTACAAGACCTGGGCTGTCATGTATGTATCTTTCTCTGTTGCATGGCTGCAAGAAGCTGAGGAGTCTCTAGGCCCAAGTCCAGGTCGGGGAGGAGCTGCTATGAGGAAGATCAGTGTGAGTTTGGAGCAGGTATCAGGCCTGGAAGGGGCCTGGGACAAAGGGAGTGTGAGACTGAAGGGTCAGGCATTTTGGATGTGGCCATTCTCAAGGTGAAGGTTTAAATTATACGCAGTTGGTACCAGGCATACCCACCTGTCCCATGTAGACAGAACTTGAGCACAGAGTGGGGATGGTGCTGTGCAGCCTCCCTGGGGCGGCCTTCCAGACTCTGTTCACAACTGGCTCTTCACTTCAATAAGTTGGACTATTTTATGCATCACATCCCCTACTATTGCTGAGTCTCTGAACACTCCTGAGTCCCTCTGACACACAGAAGCCCATGCACCTGCTCACCTCCATCTAAGCACACTCTGTGCTGTGGCCAGTGTGCTGGGGCATAAGAGGGGAGATAACTTGGGCAGGTGAGCTGTGTGCCATGACCTGCTTGTGGTATGAGGTCAGCAGACTTGATAGAGCAGGGTGAGGAGCCCAGTAAGGAGAGGCCAGCAGGGAGCACACAGAGATGAGGAGCTTGTGCCCTGGTGGTGCAGACCCTTCAAAGGAGAGAGGCCGGAGTAGACCCGTAAAAACACAGCTCTGCAGGCACAGATGCCACTGCACAGGGGAGTGGAAGGCAGTTTGGGCAGGAGGAGGCTACCTTAGTCCTGCCCAGGCCAGCATAGGCAGCCAGCCAGCTTTGTGGCCAGGAAAAGATGGCATTCTCCTCTTGACTTATTATATGAAATAAGCTAGCTAAGCTCCAGGCTTCCTCCAGATGGAAACGTAAACTGAAAGGCTGAAAACAAATGTACACTTAAAATGAAACACTTCTTTCTCTTTATCTATGGAGCCAGCCCTCTAGGGGTTGCACACACAGGAATTCATTACAATTTTGTGTGAAATCAATGAGACCCTGGGCACTGTGACTCATGCCTGAGGGTATTCAGAGCTGGGCATCTGCCTTCTGCCAAGAGAAGGGGGAGATGTTTCCTGGGGAATGCACAGCCCAAGAACAGATGTCTGTGTGCTGGACAATGGTAGGTAATGTGTGATGAAGCACTCAACACACAACAGATCCCAATAAACAATGTAAAAGTGACCAGTGGCTCACACCTGTAATACTAGCTACTCAGAAAACTGATATCTGAGGGTAGTGGTTCAAAACTAGCTTAGGCAGGAAAGTCTATGAAACTCTTATCTCAAAAGAACCACCATCAATCTGTAAGTAGACTACCAGCTTATGTGACAGACTACCAGCCTTAAGCATAAAAGCTAAGGGACAGTGCCCAGGTCCTGAGTTTAAGACTCAGCACCAGTACAAAACAACAACAAATGTGACCTTGAGTAAGCAGAGGGAACAGCTTGAAAGCATATAACACAGATAGCGTGAAAACTTGGGGCCACCCAGAAAATCAAGAAAATAGAAAGGGCTCCTTGAAATTTAAATCACAATTTATAAAATGAGAAATTCAGCATTGGAGATAGCGTAAGAAAACACCCTAGAAAGTAGAATCAAATGACAAGAGACTTAAAAGAACAGTTCACAGTTCAATCAATAGCTGACTGATAGGACTTAAGGAAAAAGAATTGATAAAATAGAGGAAAATCACGGGAAAAATAGAAAATTTCCAGAGTTAAAGCACATAGGTTTCCAGATTAAATGGATCCGCCAAGGGCCCGGGAAAGTAAATGAAAAAGCACCCTAAGGAAGGTATAGCATAAGCAGTCCAGAGCACCAGGAGTCAGGCGTGAAGGTGTCCGATGGCTTTGAGACCCAACTGCTGTACTGGAAGTAGAAGACACAGGAATGTGCCCTGGTAGTTTTATAAGAGGAATGCCTTTCAATTGGGCCAAGGCACGTGGTGAACAAGATATGGCAGTAGACTAGTTATTTAGTATGTTCATAATTTTAGATACTTTTTTCGGGTGTATTCTTTTAGAAGATTACTTGAGGATATACCTCAAGAAAACAAGGCAGTAGATCAAGAGAAGAGGAGACATGGTGGTCCAAGAAATAATACAGCCCAGCTAGCCTGGAACAAAGATGTGAATGATGGAGTAAGCCACTGTGAGAGAGATTGGAGTTCCTTAGGGGGAAAAGTCTCCCCACATGTTGGATGTGATAGAGTTTACAAGAAGGACATGACATATAAATGGCAGGAGGAGAAGAGAAAGGAAGAAAGAATTCGGGATTTCTGGGAGGAATAAGTAGCTGCACCGGAATGGGAAATGCAAATGTCTGAAATGTCAGGCTGTTTAGGGACTTAACTAATAATGTCATGCTGATTTATTTGTTATTTATGATGGGTGTGCATGCAGGCTTACTGGACTATGAACTCAAGGTCTCAAGCGTGGTAGGCAGGCACTCTACCACCCGAGGAAGAGCTACAGTCATTTTTGCTTTCATTATTTTTCTGAATAAGGTCTCACATTTATGCCCAAGTTGTCCTGGATTAATAGCCTTCCTATTTATGCATCCCATATAACAGCTGGGACAAATGTTTTTAACCACAACCAGATATTGGCTGGAGTGGAGGTCTTGCTAACTTTCTAACTGGACTAGCCTCAAACAGCCTCCCCTTGATCTCCCTCTCAGAAGTAGCTAGGATTACAGGCATAAGCTACTGTGCATGGTTTGATTGCTATCTTAGTTAACATCCAATTTGGTTATATAAGGAATGGACTAGTAGCATAGTATATAAAGTGATATCTTTCTGCCCAGATAAGAAGTCAACATAAATACATACAGTTGGTAAACCAAGTAGTATTTTAGGGCTATCGTTGGAAATGGGGAAAAGTGTCATGTGGGGAGGGAGGAGGTCACCGGGAAGGGTCTTCTTGGTTCTTGATCCCTAGCACTGCTTGGTTTTTCATCAAGGATTCACTTATATTGAACTGCCACTCTGAAAATTAATAATGCTTCTTGAGCTGGTCTTTGTGTCAGTGTTACTGCTGTTACTATTTTGGTCCTCTCAAGCCTTTCCATCATAGACAAGCTCACAGTCCACAGCACATGGCTCACTTTTAACAGCTCCTGAGGCTTCACAGCTGCTCTCTGACCAGCAGCCTAGCAACATCACAACAAGAAATGGGCCCTCAGTACAAGAAATGTACCCAAGGCCTAACATATGAAACTGTAACCTCTCTGTACATCACTTTGACAATAAATAAGAAAAAGAAATAAAGAAAGTGTAGAGAAGAAGTTTATAAAAAAAAGAAATGGAAAACTGCTGCAACTGTGGTGGGAAAATGCCGCACCTTACCAGAGTATCCCTCTGCAGAGATAGCCGGGTCATACTCCCTTCTTGAGCCGACGGCTATGGGCAATTGGGGTGGACCACTGAGGCTGTGAGGCAGCAGGAGCAGTGGAATGGACAGCCTGAGGCTGGGGGTGGGGGGGAAGCCTACAGCAGGCCGACAGCCAGGCTCCTGTGTCCTGGGAGAGATGGGATAAGGAGCTGGAGATTAGGGCATGGGGGACGATGTTCCAATCTCAAAGCAGAGCTGCCTCAGACAACCTAAATTGTACCCTGCAGGTTTTGAGGCTATTGCTGCATTTCTTCCCCCTAAGTCCATTCTTAGTCACCAGGCAATAGAAGAGAGCTACCTCTCTGCTCAGCTTGCCCGCCACGTATTGCCTGGGTAGGGCAGGCAATCTCCTAACCTCTCTGTGCCCTGGCTTCGGAAATGCAGAGCGTTAGAACATTTCTTGTCTTGTTGGATTACTGATGAGTACCACTTCTCCTTACTGGTTCTGTGGTTAAAATCTGAGCACATGCCCCAGACAGAGAAGCACCGAGTACTAGGGTGTGCAGAGGACGGAGGGTGGGACCGGTCCCCCGTCGGGGACACTCCCGCCCGCAGGAGGGGCAGAGAGCGTATCCCAGGGGGCAGAGCCGAGATGAGGTGGAGCCGCGGAAACCGCCCGCCCCTTACGTTTAAAGCAGGACTCGGTACAGGCAATTTCAGGGAGCCGTCAGGCGAACTTCCATTTAAGAAAGGGAAGGACAATTACATTTACAGCAGTAATGACGGCCGGAAGGGGAGGGACTTGAGTGGCTAACTAGGCACGGCGATAGGCTGATTATGAGCTGTCCATCACAGTGAAGTCACGGGACTTCCTCTATGTGCAGTCTCCTCACATCCCACAGGACCGCCCCCTGGGCTCCGCCTGGCGCCATTTTGACAAACACACACGTGGCTGAGTTGGAAGGCGGGGCTGGTCAGAGCCGCCTTTACAGTTCCCTGGGGGAGGGGGGGAGGTAGGAGTGGGTAACAGCCACGCAGCCCCAGGGCGGGAGGGGAGGCAGGCCTCTGGGGACTGCCCCCTAAAGGTATAGCCAGAGCCCAACAGTCCCCAAGGAGTGCTTAGCCCATTTGGACATCAGATTACTTCTGGGACAGCAAAGAACACTCATATGGCTTGAGACAGTGAGCTAGCATGATGAGGGAGACAGTCGGCTAACATGAGATGAGGACACTTGGGTAATGCAGTGGCCCAGCTCCAAGAAAGCTGGAGGTGGGATTGTCAGGGCCTGGGGTGGGCAGGGGGTTGGAGGTGGGATTGCCAAAGCCTGGGATGGATAAGGGGTAGAGGTGAGATTGTCAAGGCCTGGGGTGGGCAGGGGGTTGGAGGTGGGATTGCCAAAGCCTGGGGTGGGCAGGGGGTTGGAGGTGGGATTGCCAAAGCCTGGGGTGGGCAGGGGGTTGGAGGTGGGATTGTCAGGGCCTGGGGTGGGCAGCGGGTTGGAGGTGGGATTGTCAGGGCCTGGGGTGGGCAGGGGGTTGGAGGTGGGAGTGTCCGGGCCTGGGGTGGGCAGGGGGTTGGAGGTGGGAGTGTCAGGGCCTGGGGTGGGCAGGGGGTTGGAGGTGGGAGTGTCAGGGCCTGGGGTGGGCAGGGGGTTGGAGGTGGGAGTGTCAGGGCCTGGGGTGGGCAGGGGGTTGGAGGTGGAATTGCCAGGGCCTGGGTGGGCAAGGAGTTTGAGGTGGGGTTGCCAGGGCCTGGGGTGGGCAGGGGGTTGGAGGTGGGAGTGTCAGGGCCTGGGGTGGGCAGGGGGTTGGAGGTGGGGTTGCCAGGGCCTGGAGTGTGCAGCAGGCCCTTCGCTGACTGTATCCACCATGGATTTGTCCCCATGACATGGGGATCTGCGTTTGCAGAGCTGCCCATCTCAGTTCTGGAATTGGGAGAGGACACCTTTGTCCTGGCCAGCATCCTGCCCTCTGGCAGTTCACTGTTTCTCAGTAGAGAATGTTCCAGGCTTGCTTTGGAGGTCTCTGATTTGTGCTCTTAGAGGGAATAGCAGAGGAGAACAACCCTTTGTAGAGTTTACATTTTTCCCCCAAATATTTGAGACTGAGCCTATAATCTGGGGCCCACACACTATGAGATAAACTTAGGATTTAGCTTTTTAATATGCCTTTGACTTTATGTAAATACCAGTTGGAATATGTAGAGGCTGTCAGAAGCTAGAAGCCGAGGTGCTGGCACTCAGCCTGGTGGGTGAGGCTGAGTGTCTGCAGGAGCTTGGCCTTGGTGTTGCCCCATCATGCTGCCCTGTGCTGCCTTCCAACCGACACTCTTGAGGTGGATGGGCCCGAAATGGATGGCCAGCTCTCTGAGCAGCCTGGGTGTGATCTCATAAATGCATCACTATGTGCCCAATAATGACAGAAGCAAGTGTCTGGACAGAATCTCTGCAACGGAGTGAAAATCAACCTTTCCTCCTTTAAGTCGATTTTCTCAGGTATTTGTTAAAGTGAAAAGGTGACCAACACAATCATACTCATTAAGATTAAAATCATGCTAACTTATGTTTTAATTTTACATGGTGTCATTATATAAATAAATATATTGAAAACAAAAGTGAGGCCTACTCAGAACTCATCATTGGCATGTGATTGCCATTTTTTTTTTCTGTGCCCTCTGTACCCCTTTTGGGAAATTTATGTGATGGATGTGCTTCACCATGACAAGTGGCAACTACAAGTCAGAACCATTGGGCTTCTGTCTCTGTTCCTGGAAGTAACCCATCTCTTAGTCTCCAGAATGCCCCAGCTATGGGCACCACTGTTACAGTTTATGCCACTTGTGAGACTCCTGATAGTTAAGGCAATTAGATGACTCAGGATGAGGACTGACTGTGCTGGAGATGGGAGGGTTGGAGCTTTTAGCTCATGAACTTGGGCTGGAGGGACATTTAGCTGGATCACAATGACCTAGTCAGTGATGTCTATTAGCAAAACCCCAGTAAGAACTCTGAGTACCAGGACGAAGGTGGCAGCCTGCCAGCGAAGCTCTGTGCTCTCAGTTTCCTGGGCTGAGAGGACACCTTCTGTTCCAGTTCTGTTCTATACACAGATGGAAGTGTAGGAATTTACAGAGGTTAGGACCAATATTATTCTTCCATTGCAACTTAAGCTGAGTATGGGCATGAGAATCTGGCAAAAATCAAGAATCTGACAAAAATCAAGGAGAGCCACCTGTGAATGGCAATGGTTCCTGGGACATTCACAGTTACTATTACAGTTACAGGGTACTTTGTTTTGACTAAGTTGTGTGCCATGCACCATTTATCAATGAAGCTTGCAATATACTTCAAGATTTGGGTGGATACTTGTGTCTCTAAGCCAGCCAGCTGTCAGCATAGTGCAGCTGGCCACATGACAAGATCACAATTGGATGATGGACATTGGGATTACCTCACAGGGCCCCAGTAGGCATCTGCTCCCCTGGGAACCAGGCATGTCCCTCAGCACAAAAGGTTCTTGTCTGACACCATTAGTCACTTCCCTGTGACCTCAGGGTCATAGGCACCTGAGGGTCACAGGTCATAGGTCATAGGTCTCAGCTGACACAGTCCATCACCAGGTTTGAGATGGACACCTTGTGTTTTGTCTTAGTCTCAGGGTTTTTTTTTTTTTCCATCAGTGTTCTTCAGTCTACTGAAAAACACAAATGTAGGAAATCCAAATGAGCCCCGGCCTGGCAGAGAGAGAGAGAGAGGTGCACATTAGGCCAGAATCAGAGGGCGCAGCCCTGTTGCTGAGCAGTAGGGCTACTCTGTACAGTTGGTACAGACCACCAGCTTCAGCTTTGCATCTGCTGGGAAAAGCTTTTGGTAGTCAATACCTCGGGTCCTTTTAGCCTCCAAAGCAAAATTCTAAGAGCAGAGCTGTGACATGTATGTGACATGTACAGCCTTCCTGTATTATAGTAACACCTTGAGTTGTATACATGTGGCCAGGCTATAGCCACAGTCCTCCATTGAAGCCTCACCCTGCTGTTCTTTGCAGGCTTTCATGGGTGTAGTTCCATCCACAAATGTCAGAGCCTTGTCCATTCTGAGGAGAAATCCCTAAAAACAAATACTATGGTTTCCATGATGAAGAAGAAAGTCATTCTATGACAGTAAAATACATATCTTGTTTATGGCCAGTTCCAAGAATTTGGAACTTGTCAGTCATATAATGGTGGTCACACAAACAAATTCCTTGAAGTAGCTCTCTTTTTCTCTCATACTTATCCACAATTCACCCTCATATTTGCATCTATATTAGTATGGCTAGTTCTTGGGAGGATCCTGGATGAAAATGAAGTAATGTGGAAATAGTCTATGGTAATAGGAAGTAAACAGGAGGGACCGTATTTACTTGTAGTTTGAATCTGTGGGTAAAATTGAGGGTTTAACATATATCTTCTTGTCTTGCTTCGATTCATGCAAGCAAAAGCTAGACTTTCTTGCACATTTGTGAGCTGCTTTAGCCAAAGGAGTGGCCACTTATTAGAAGATCTGAAAACTGTGCTGGTGTTTTCTCAGTGCTGAGGCAGTCCTACAAGTTCAAGCACCAGCATCCATTCCACATTGTGCACCTGTGCTGACTATACACTGGTGGTGTGTGCAGACGGCAGTCATACTGCATCTGTGCTGACCCTCCATTGATGGTGTGTGAAGGTGGCAGCAGTGCCTGTCCTGACCCTTCTCTGGTGTTGTGTGCAGATGGCAGTCACACTTGTGCTGACCCTCTCTGCTGGTGGTGGGTGCAGATGGCAGTCATGCTGCACCTGTGCTGACCCTCCTCTGGTGGTGTGTGCAGATGTCGGTCACACCTGTGCACGTGTAATGACCCTCTTCTGGTGGTGTGTGCAGATGGCAGTCATACTTCACCTGTGCTGACCCTTTGCTGGTGGTGTGAGCAGATGGCAGTCACACCTGTGCCAACCCTCTGCTGGTGATGTGAGCAGAAAGCAGTCATATCGTACCTGTGATGATCCTCCTCTGCCGGTGTGTGCAGATGGCAGTCACACCTGTGCTGACCCTCTGCTGCTGGTGTGAGCAGATGGCAGTCATACCGCACCTGTGCTGACCCTCTGCTGGTGATGTGCACAGATGGCAGTCACACTTGTGCTGACTCTCTGCTGCTGGTGTGTGCAGATGGCAATCATACCACACCTGTGCTGACCCTCTGCTGCTGCTAGTATGTACAGATGGCAGTCACACTTGTGCTGACCCTCTGCTGCTGGTGTGTGCAGATGGCAGTCACACCTGTGTTGATCCTCTTCTAGTGATGTGAGCAGATCGCAATCATACTGCACCTGTGCTGACCCTCTGCTGCTGGTGTGTGCAGATGGCAGTTGAGATTCATGGGCTCTGCAGGAGTGATTTGTCCCTGTCGTTTTTGTTAATCATATATCTGCAGTCTCACAGGAGTCAGAGCTGTGAGAGAAGTTACTTTGCCTTTTCTTGTTATTATGGATATTTTAACTCAGGATCTTTCTTACTCAGCTTGCTTGGTCATCTGGCATTCTACCTCCAACTCTGTTTTTCGATGGTATTTTAGAGATATAGTCTTGTGGACTTTTCTGCTCAGGATGACTTTGAACTGTGATCCTTCAGAGTTCAGCCTCTTGAGTAGCTAGGATTACAGGCATGAGACAACAGCAACTGGCTGAGAGGTTGTTTTTGTTTTGTACTGAGCCGCTGACATCTACTAGATGAAGTAGATTATTCCAGAAAATATTCTGCTGGGTCTCTTTTGAGCAATGACCCAACTGTTAATGCAGGCCAAGTTCCGCTTTAGTGAAATATTATAAATAATTTCTGTATTATCAAAAATGATTTATATCCTCAGAATAGAACACCCTAATCCAACAATCAACACCATAAAATTCTAGGAAAGCATCCAAATAATATTTGAGCAGCATAGGAATGACTGATTCTAGGGCCAAGATTTCCTAAGATAAGAAGATGGACTTGGATGGGAAGGGCTGGGATTCCTCCTCTCTCCACTTCACGAGGAGTAGAGTACATTAGCTCTTTCCAGACTTGGACTTACGTGGTTCCCAGAGCAACTACTCCTGTTGGTTTGAGATTTCCTCCCGAGTGGCCTGTGTTTGAGGTGAGAACAAGAGAGACATAAGGGCTAATGGGTGAGCCTCAGATGCAGCTGGTACATGGCATCCATCCTGACTGTGGTTCTCCTTGATAGCAAACTCAAGTCTTTCAGGGGTGACAACATCCCCACTGCTGTACTAAGCACCACCCACTGGGGTACCCGGAATGGTCTGGCCTCCTTGCAGAGCCCACAGGTCCTCTAGAGAAAAAGACCCTCTGTGGGTGTCCTATGCCTCCACAGCCCCATGGTTGGCTGCATGAGCACCCGATGCCCATATTCCTGAGGTCCTGGACAGAGAGAAACTAATTCTCCAGGAAGCACCTGTGGAGCTGACAAGCACTTCACAGGGCCCGTTCTCCCCCATGGGCACTGAGAGTGTGCATATGAATATTCACCCAAGCCCTGCAAAGCAGGCTAAGAGAACAAGGTACATGGAAGTCCTTCCAAGAAATTCTTTTCCCAGCCTGAGCCCAGTGTTGTGAGGGCTGTGTGGAAGAGGCCACCATCAGAGGCTTCCAGAGAGGCAGGGTGACCACACTGCCCATATGTCAGAGCACACCACCTGTGAGAGCACTCCATATGTTGTCAGAGCACTCCACCTGTCAGAGCACTCCCCATGTCAGAGCACTCATGTTAGAGCACTCTGCATGTTAGAACACGCCATATGTCAGAGCAGTCAGTATCCTGTATATGAGGCAAGCACTCTACTAGTAGGCCGTATCCCTTTCCCTAGGCCATATTCCCAGTTGTCACATCCATGCTGCCTGCCAGTGGGAACTTTCCCACGATCCTGGTCTCCCTGCATTGCTGTGTTTCCACAGCAATACATGGATACTACACATGGATGCTGAGGCTTCCATGTTTAGCATCACAGATATGATGAGGGAGGCCAGGGGCCACATATGGAGGGCTACAGTGTTCTTTCTGATGGGATTCCTACCAGGATGTGGCTAAGAAGCCCTCCACAGTCATGGAGGTCTGGTTCTAACACTTTGTCTGTGGCCCAGCATGTGGCATAACTCTAACCTCACTGTCACTATTCTGTATATGTGCCATTTTTTACATCTATTACATTTTCCAACCTTTTTTCCCCTTATTTATTGTCAAAGTGATGTACAGAGAGGTTTTTTCCAATCTTTAATGTAAACTTTTAAAATTCTTTTTTGTTGTTGTTGGAGTTTTAAATTTAATTTGTTTTTTTATTTTTTCCATTTTTCCCTTTATTGTCAAAGTGTACATGCCATTTTTATAGGCAAGTTGGCACCAATTTCATCTGTCTTTACCTAATACAGAAGTGCAATATTCCTTTATCCCTTTTGCTTTTTTTTAAAGAAGTTTTGGTGCAGTGGGTATCAACTGCTCCGCTCCAGGATACAGAGTAGCCTGGGGTCTGTACAAGGTCCTCACAGTGCCTAGCCCCAGGACATGCTCACAAGCAGCCTGAGCAAGGATCTCTCTCAGCTGAGTCCTGAACAGGATTGTCACCACCTCTGGGAGGCCTGATGGTGATGCTGGGGGCCTTGGTCCCCTGGAGTGTGGTTAGGTCCAACGCCCCCCAACCCCACTCCAGATCTGTGGAGCAGATTTTGTTGCCGTCTGTAACCATCTGCATCAGCTGAAGAAATCCAGCCTGTCTGGGACAGTGGAAGGGCCTTGCAGACATAGCTCAGGAAATCCTAGATCTTGGACTTTTGGCTGCTTCCTCACCTACCTGTACTGGCTCTGCCCTGAGGGACTGTCAGCCAAGAGGTCTCCTGTGCTGAGCCTGGGTGGAACCAAGCTCTGGACAGCCACAACTAAGCACATAGGGCTGGTTTGGGGGGTCAGACTTCTGAGGAGACATGCTATGCTTCAGTGCTGCCCTGTGAGGCCTATCAGGACTACTTGGCTATTTGGGGTTGTGATTGTCCCACCCCTTGCACCCCACTGTGTCTTGACTTTTCTGAGTTTGTATTTCTCCTGACAATCTCTGTCCTGGACTCAGTTGTGAAGAGCTTTCTGAAGTTGTCACATCTGTGTTGAAGACCCTGTAGACTGAATTGCTAGAATTTTGTGATTATGGAGGGTTTAAATGCAGCTGATTGAGAGTCAAAATTACTTGGAGCTAGGCACTGGTGGTTCATGGCCGTAATCCTTCCCACTCAGGAGGCTGAGAGCTGAGGATTGCAGTTTGAAGCCAGCCAGGCAGAAAGTCTGTAAGACTTCTATCTCCAATTATCCTGTGGCTGAAGTGGTAGAGCCCTAGCACTGAGCTCAGGGACAGCATCTGGGCCCTAAGTTCAAGCTCCAGGTTCAGAAAAAGAATTATCTTGGGCTATTTTTAGTTTCCTTACTACTATTCTCTGTATCTAAATTAACATCTTTGTGATGGTTAGGTAAAACTCTGGAATGTAGTGTTAAACTTCTACCAACTCTAACATCTGAAATCCATAGAAGGGTTTTTCTCATTCTGTTGTAACACTCCAACTGTAAGGGCTGACCTGAGAACCTGAGAGACTAAATAAAAGTTTTAGTGTTAAAATTATAACAGCTTCTAAACCTTGGTGATGACTCCATGCTAGAGGGCTGTACCCCCATCCGTGAGACTAGTTTCTTGTAGTTTGACGTTTAAAAACATAGGGAGCCCTTGTTCCCCTCTTTACCTACGTGGCAAACATGGTAACAGACACTAAAAAATGATCATAGTCATAGACTATAGAAATAACCATAATAGTAGTAGAAATGCCATGTTAACTGTTGGGTTGGTTTACTTATTCTTGAGTACTGGACTGTTTTAGCCCACTCAAGCTTGCTTAGTTGTAATGGGAAAACATGGTGGCAATTGTTAAAATAAAGTTGGTACTAGGTCAGCCTGACCGCAATATTCTGCTTCTGTAAATGACTTGCTTAACCCATATGTGACTTGTTCTACCCCCTGCATCAGTGCTACATGACCACCTGCTCTCAGTTCCTGATACCAAGGCCAGTTCCCTTTATCAAAGCCAAAATAGATAACTAAAAGGGTAGATAGCCAATAGAAATAGGGCAAGACTTGCTTGCTAAATGCCGTCCAATCAAGTATCTGCCAAGTTGGAAATACCCTGCCCCTGTGATAATCACAATAAAAACCCTGCCTATCTGAGGGTCAGGGCTCTCAATCCAGATCTGCTGCCTTGGTGACGGTTGAGAGCCCAGGATCGAGCTTGCAATAAAGACTCTTGTGCGTTTGTATTGGAATCGGCTCCTTGGTGATCTTTGGGGACCCGCAATCTGGATATAACACAACCTGGTGTGCACACCAATATAATGGTGAATGTATCTATCTATGATTCTTGATTCTGCCACTAAAAAAGTTGATGCAACCTTTTCCACAGTGGAATACATTAATCAGGGTGACCTGAGCCCACGTTCCTGGCCTCATATTTCCCTCAGAAAAAACAATGTCTTATTCTCCTTGAAGCAAGACACTCCTTTGCTATTCCTGGCCTTTGCCTGGAAATGGAAATGACCCTTACTCCTCACACTGACCCTTTACAGTCACTCTCACCCCCCCTCCCCTTAGGGTTATCACAGTCCCATCTGGTTCCTTTTCTGGCATTTTCTACAGAGTATGGAAGCAGTTCAAGGGAGCTGAAGACTGACTTTGTCTCCTGCTTCTCTGTGTGACCTGGCCTGTCGTCAGAGAAAATGCCCTTCAGCCCTGCCCTCTGCTCCTGCCTTCCCTCCCTCTGTGCACTCAGGCTCCCCCATTGGCAGTGTGACCCTCTGACAGCAGGGGGAGTGGAAACAGGGACAAGGAGGTGAAAACCTGGAGTCTCCCTAATAGCAATCCCTGCCACGGTTTAGTATTTCTGTGAGTCAGAAACCAAGACACTGGAACTAGTAGATTCAATACATGAACCCTGGCCCCAGACACCAGACCTAGGCTCAGTGCATAAACCCTGGCCTTAGGCACCAGACCTAGGCTCAGTGCATGAACCCTGGCCCTAGGCTTATTATTAGCTCTGTAAAGCTACGAATAAACACCCAGGCTTTCACCACACATGGATGGAACTGG
The DNA here is from genome assembly GCF_023159225.1 of Perognathus longimembris pacificus. Classification (NCBI taxonomy): domain Eukaryota; kingdom Metazoa; phylum Chordata; class Mammalia; order Rodentia; family Heteromyidae; genus Perognathus; species Perognathus longimembris. The sequence goes on from NC_063162.1 coordinate 154,657,089, forward strand.
GAGGAAGATCTACTCCTGATTCAAAGTCTGACGTCAAGAGTGACCATAGGAGGCTTCATTGTCCCAAGTGTTTGAAGCACATAGGGCTGTAATAACTGACTTCATGATTTGGAAATCATAACTTTCACACAATTGCATTATGTGAATCATAATGGCTTGTGCTTTGAAGGGACAGAATTTCTGTGATGTTTTCTTAGCCTTTGGAATCCAACCTGTGAAGCAGTGTGACCTACTTGGCCTCAGGGTCTTCAGTTCCAGGTGTTGAATGGAAACAGCTTTAGAAAAGGACTCAGGGACGGCCCCAGGGGGAGTATCCTTCCTGGGGACCTGTCCCAAGAGTCCATGTGAAGTCCAGGAAAGCAGAGGAGGGGCTGTTTATATGAGCCAGGAGACCCCTGCTGACACGGCTCTCTCCACTTTCCTTGTTGATCATGTAAGAATATAAAGGGAGCAAGAGCCTATTCTTTTCTCTCTCCAGTGAACACTTTTCTGTATAAAAGATGCCCTAAATCCTTTGTGAGGCCCATGTCCCTATGCAGAGTGCTCTGCTGTGCTCACTGCTCCACAATGACAGTGCTAAGAATACAGCCTCTGCTGAGCCACAATCCATTTCCAGAGTTAAAATCTGTAAAGGGTCAGCAGGATATGCAGCAGGAGCTTCAGGAAGCCACTTGTCGAGTTTGTTAGTGGGTCAGGCTGAGGCTTAGCATAAGTCCAGAGTTGAAGAAAATCTTTCTGTAAAGGCAAGGTATTCATCGCTTCTCACCACTAGAAACCTGTGCATTGACGTGAGATGTCCTGGCTTGCAGGGAGAGAAAAAAAACAGGTAGTGCTGGTGTGGCTCCTTGTAGAGGGGTCAAGGCCGAGGGGCTGATCTCTGCCCAGTACTGACAACCATGGGACCCACAGTCCCACTGGTGGGAACTTAGCCAATGCAAATACTCAGGGAAGCAAAAATACATGCAAAAGCAAATTTCAACAAGGAATTAAGCAAGTGAGCTATGCCCATGCTAGTGAATATTCGGCAACTGTTGAAAATGATGTAGACCTGGGCCAGGCATGGTGGTACACAGCTACAAAGGAGGCTGAAGCAGGAGGATCTTACATTTGAGGCCAGCCTAAGCTTCATAGTGAGACTTTGTCTCAAAAAATAAAATCAGTTCTGTATATTCAAACAGGCAAGTTCTCCACTGTGACTTTAATAGAAAGAAGCCGCTGTAAACTTGTACACCATGTGACCTAATTTCCATGAGAAGATGGAGGAAGGGAGGGACAGGATTGATCTGTGTAGATGAGGAAAACCCAGGGACCAGCATCCTCCCTTCACAAAGAAGTAAGTCTGGGGACAGGAAGGACTCAGAGCACTCCATTTCCTATGTAGCACCTGCCTATAAATCTGAAGTTTTAAACTAATTTGTATAATCTGAAAAACGTGAAAACACTGCTGGCTTTGATGAGAAAGGACCACACTGCTGTTCTCAGGGGTGAGGTGTTCCCCGGAGTGCTCTTGGCTGCCCTGTCTGTCTCAGCTGGAGCAAGGCGCCCCCCTGCACCTGTCGGGGCAAATTCAACTATGTGCAGCCCTCTCCTCTGTTCTGGCCTTCTTAGCTCTGAGGAAATCCCAAGACCAGTCTGTGTCTCATTTCCAAGTCCTTCCTCTTGAGAATTTGATTTTTAGCATTTGCTCACCAACTGTGAACCAGCTTGGAATAGAATAGGATTTATGATATAAATGTGGTTAGAGGCAGAACACATAGGCATGTACAAACCCACACTTAAGCACACTCATGGGTGCATACCACATGGGCAGATACACACACACTCATGTACAAACCCCAGCAGGTACAACAATGGGCTCACACACACACACACACACACACACACACACACACATATGCAGGTATACCACTGTCTGTAAACTCAATGCACATACTCATACTGAAGCACAACTCCCATGCAGGCACGCTGAAATGCATACCTGCATGCACACATGCACTCAGGCCCAGCCTGAGTGGGGGGCTGAGGGAAGGCTGCTGAGACCAGGAGTGCTGGCCTTTACCTTGGGTTGTACTAACACTTCTTGGCCACCTCAGACCCCCTTTCTCCCATAAGTGCAGGCAGAGTAGGTAGTTATTTTGGAGAGGTCTGGAGTTTTCATCTTCTAAGGTGTTTGTGGCTACAGAGCCCCACTATGTCCATGGCCTTTCTCCTGGCTGACAAGCATGTGCAGTGGGCCTGAGCACTGCTCACAGTGAACTCATGCAGATATGAATCAGGGTTTATTGAAATATGCACATAGCTTGTTCCTACCATGGGGTGGAGTTTGTGGACATCCACACACATAACAGTAAGAATACACATTGATCCTTTGGTCACCATGACTACTACTGGTCAGTCCAGTTCTATCAATATTCAGCTTATAACCTTCTGCTTTCCCTTTGTCAGGAAAAAGGCCCAGCTTCTCTCTTTAGGTCTAGCACTTGTAGGCAGAAGTGACCATTTTCCCATCCTCATGTTGTCTGCACATGAGCAGCGATGGTCTGGGGATGGCTGGGCATCTGTGCTCACAGCTCTTCACTGTCCACTCAGGGTCATGGCATGGCATCTGCTGTTGGGTGCTACTGCACACTTTCAGATATAGCAAAGCTTCATTTCCTCAAAACTACTAGAGCAAGCAGGGCAGGGCTAGAGGTGGGTGACATGGAGCAGGGCCAACTCCAGTATCTCCAGTGCCCTCTGTTTCCCCCCTCGTGCTCCCTGGTCCTGTCCTGGGGCCTTGTGGCCCTGGGAGGTGGTGAAGCAGCCATTCTCTGGATCCTTTGGAGTCTACTCACCATGACTCTGAACAAATGGGGAGCTTATCCAGAGTTGATTGGGCAAAAGTCCAGCAATGCTGCTGTTGGACAGGGCAGTGTGGAGGGAAGGCGGGAGCTCAGCCACTACACCTGGGCTAGTCTCTGGTTGCTGGATACTCTGCTGTCCTAAGGCCCCGCTTATTTTTGGAATGTTGGTGGTGGGTGCCACTGCTGCCTCCTGGCCTTGCCAATCTCTACCTCAGGCATGATGGTTGAGGTTTTTAGCATCCATGCTGGCTAGAGTCTACAAGATCACAAAAACCGTAACAATAAATGGTTTATGGCCTTCACTCTTGTGGGAGAGTAGTGTAAAATGTGCTCAGAATCCTGAGTCCTGAAGCTGCAGCCCTTGCACTGGCTGGGGTGCAGTCTGCAGGGTCTCAGTGCTACAGGGCCGTCCTCCCTACCTCAGCAGCATCTATAGCCACATCAACTATTTCCCCTAGATCTGTCTCTCCACATCTTCAAATAGCCAAAGTTAAAAAAAAAAGTGCCAGTGGCTATTTGCAAATATGTTATAGAAGTGTTTCATGTCACTCCATATTGTGATAAAAGAACTCCCCATTTAAACAGCCTACATAGCTGGGCCCAGGGCCCTGCAGCCTGCCAGACAACCTGGGCCTGCCTCCTGAGGGTTGCCCCAGGTTGCTGCTCTGACTCCAGCCACCCACAGATAGGGACAGGAATGGAGTTTCCCCAAGGAGGAGGAGGCTGCTTCTTGGCTGGGGACCACTGAACCACACAGTTCAGTGATGGGTCCATCTTGTCACGACTGAGAGATCAGGGGTGAATAACAGGGCAGAGGCCTGAGGGGAAGGCTGCTTGTGGCTGTGGGACCAGGAAAATATCATGAGAGCTTCTTGACAGCCTCCCTGGTCTGGCTTGGCTTCAGAGTAATTTCATAGAAGTTCTAACATGGCCTCTGTGTGTCCTGTGGTGCATGGAAGGGTAGAGCTGTTGGCATGGATTGCATGGCGTGAGGTGGTCCTGCCCCAGCCAGCTCTGGCCTGGCTTGCAGTGCCAGGAGGTAGCAGAGAAGTCAGAAACCCTCTTATTCTCTTCAGAAGCATCTGGCCATAGTGAGTGGTTTTGATATTCTCTTTCCTGTCCTCTTTTGTGGAACCAGGCCATAGTTCCAGGCCATCATGAATGGTTTTGATATTCTCCTTCCTGTCCTCTTTTGTGGAACCAGGCCATAGTGAATGGTTTTGATATTCTCTTCCCTATTCTCTTTTGTGGATCTGTCTACACAGCTGTGCAACATCATGAGCAAGATGATCTAAATCCTGGAGCTTAAAAATAATTAGCATTTAGATCAAGGGATTACAACCTGGCCTGTTCACTTGGGATCAGGATGCTGGTGGGGGCTTAGGTTAAGGGTCTGACAGATCAAGGCTCTTATTGAGTCAACAGAGCACACAACCTTGGAATGGGAGAAAGGCTGCACACGTCTGTGTCGCACACTGTGTTTTGGTCTGAGGCAAAGGAGGAGGCTAGATGACCGAGGTCTCTGTCTGCAGGAAGGACTGGGCACGGGAACCTCGGGGTAGCTGCAAGGCGCTCTCTGAGCCATTCCGGGACATGGACCAGCTGTGCAGACGGTAATCTCGGCTTCCAGGCTGGGTGGGACACAGGCCTCTCCACCTTCTTTTCAGCTCACACTGAACCTGGGGGTGAGCATGTCAGTGAGCTGGAGGCTTTGGAGTTGAGAACTCCCAGGCCTTCTGCAGAGGTTGACAGGGACCCACAGAACACCCTCTGCCTGTTCCTGGTGTGGAGAGCAAGTTGCCATACTCCATGTCCAGATGAGTTTGGGTAGAGAGTGAGAGGGTCAGCCAAAAGCCAAGAGGAACAGGTTCTGCCTAGCATGGATTTGGTGTGATGGTCAATGCCACCAATCAGGAGCTGTGTCCCCTAACGGGAACAACCATGCTCTGAGCTCCTGGGCAGGATATTTGCCCTCAGGTACATGTCAAGAGACAGGCAGAGGAAGATGTGAAAGGGTCCTGATTTCATGGCAGGTGAGTGGCCCCAACAGGCTCCAGTGAGGTCGATGAAAACTGCTGGGGCACAGCACAGCGCAGCTATGTCCCATCGTGGTACTGCCCCTGACCCTGCAGGGTCTTCACTGGCTCCTTTCCCCTCTGAGGACTTTGTGAATGTGGGTAGCAAGTGTGGTGGGGGTTGGGAGGACCTCGTCTTAGGGGGAGCAGCCCTGGAAAGGCCTTCCTCACTGACTGCAGGGGCCAGTTACCAGATGGAGAGGGCCAAGCAAGGGGTCATTAGCCATGTGGGTAGGTGCAGGCCCTGGGTTCAAAGGGCTGCAGAGGAAGCTAGTTTGTGGGAGACCAGGAGTCTGAACTGGTGCATCTCCCAGAAGGCCCTGCTCCTCGCTACCAAAGCCCAGCTTCCTGGGTTCACAGTCATAGAGCAAAGAGCAAGATGCTGACCATATGCAGGTTGCTGGGCCAGACTGCCCACAGGGAGGGAGGAGGTTGCTTTCTGGAAGTTGCACTAGGGTATATTGGGGAGGGGGTTTGGCTTTCCCTGTGTGGGGTTCAGGGAGGCTGGCCCAGAAGTGAGGGTTCTCTTCAAGATGTTTTGGGAGCTGCTTCCCTGACCCGGTGGATTCCAACCCAGCCACAGGTACTTACTTCGCTGTTGAGGAAGCAGTAGAGCACCGCCACGACCAGGCCCTGTAAGGAGAAGGGGCATCAGGGCTGACCATGGCCCACCACTGATGCCAAACCTCCCAAACCTACCTGGAACGAGCCAACACACAGCTCAAATAGAATCTGGTATGTGGAGGAGATGCCGATGGGAAAAGCAGCAAACACCATGTAGTGGATGCCAAACAGCGGGACTAACAGCAGCGTGGACTTGGCGAGCCTCCTGCAAAAGGAAAGTGATGTAGTGGGCATAGACCCTCACACTGTGACTGAGGTGTGAACACAAGACAGGACAGTCATATGCTGGCATAAGACTTGACACTCCTAAGTCCTCCTCACTTTGCTTGTGGGTTCAATGTGCAAGCCTAAGACTGCCTTGGCATGAAGAGCATGGTCTCACAGACACCCTGTATAGTTTGTCAGTCATAGCTGGCTCTCTGAGGACTCACTGTCCTTTGTCACAAGTGTCATCTCTGTGGACATCAGCCCACCAGCCTTGAACAGGCAAATTTTAGTTTTAGAATAAGAGGCAGGGCTGGGGGTATAGCTCAAGAGAAGGTATTCACCTAGCAGATACAAGGCCTTGGATTCCATCCAAGCACTGAAAAAAAATAAGTGGATGTAGAATAGAGAGATCCCTCGACACACACTGAGGGGCCTAGGAGCCCTGTGTGGGTCTCGGGGGAGAACTGCATGGCCCTTTGCTGATCTAGGTCCCATGAGTCCAATGGCAACAGAAAACTGCTCTGTTTAGTGTTAGACCTGACATCTGCCAACACTGAGGAGAAACACTGATATTTTTCATCTTGTGTTGAGGTATATGCCTCAAATCTACACTTGGGGGTACAAGTTTTAGAAGCATGTGCATTTCCCCCATACTCAGTCACATTCAGTGCACTGTGTCCTGTGGGGTTTACTAAAGGCAAGTCTCCGCTATAATGGATGACCTAGCCCTAACCCCAGAAGCCTGCTCTATGACTGGGTTCCTGGGCAGAGCATGGCTTTGCCTAGAGCAGGCTAGTCTCAACAATTAGTTCCTTATTAAATAAAAAGCAGAATGGGGGCCTGTATGACACACTGGGGATGCTGTGGTCCATGGTAGGAGGGAAATATGAACAGTGGGCCCCTCATCTAGCAGGTCATCACTGTTGTGTTGTCTAAGAATGTGTACCTTTCACCCTCTGAGCCCAGAGCCCTTCTGCACCAGGCCCATACAAAGCTGTGGGCCCTGTGCCTTTAGCCTTAGAGTCTGCTGGCCCCACTGCCAGCTTGGCCCCATTTGGGGAAGAGCTGTGTATGGGGTGGTCCTCCAGCCCCACTTTGCCACATGGCCTGTGGGCAAGCACCCTGGAGAAGCAAATTGCATCTCACGTAATTTTGTTTCCAAAATGAAAGCATCTCAAGGCCCACTTGACTAACACTCCCCAGAATCCCAGAGAAAAGGTCAGCACAAGATTTGCAGAAAAACCAAACTTAATCTAAAGGCAATCAAGCACAACTCAGCCTGCTTCCAGTGCCCGCAGGTGAGGACCACTTCCAAACAGCAGATACAGGGGTGGGGGAACCCCACACTGTCACTCAGCTTCACAGAGCATCTCCAGTGTGAGCTGCCCAGAGAATGGCTTCCTTGGATTTTATGCATTTCATGACACATTAGACTTAATTGTCCACCAAACACTGTCAGGAGATTTCTGTGTCAGGCACTTAATATCTTTCAGGACTAATACAGCTGGCAAACATCAGTTCTACAGTATAGGTGAGGTGACAGGAATGTGTGTAGGGTGACATCTCTCAGGCCCCCAGTGGGATGAGACCAGCTCTGTGCCCCTGGCCTGCTCCTGCCAACTCACTGCAAATGTCCATTATGTTTATGTAACAGGCAGGAATGTGTGACTGGGACAGCAGATCCCTGAACAGCTGGAAGCACCCAGCTGACAGATCTTAGCCGGTACAGCTTCATCGGAGCCTGACTCTCCTGAACTGAATCAAGGATGTCAGCACACAAGTTCCTGCTTATTTTATACCAGAGTTGTGGATTTTCTTTTTTTTTATGTGAATTATGGGTAGAAGTTTGTTGAGTCCTCAGATTTTAGCTGTCTGTTGACATCGCTAACCTCAGCCCTGCTTGTCTCCCACTGAAGGGGAGAGAGCATGGCACATAACCTAGTAGTCAGCCTGTTACCAAGAAGGCCTGGGACCAGACATGTCACCTGACCCACAGGCTCTAATGGGGAAGTAACAATGACTTGTGGCCAAGAGGAGACGGCAGGATTTGACACAGGGGCATGGTCACACACCTACATAATGTATTTGCTTCAAGGACCTCCATAGGCTGACAAGAGTGTGGGCCAGGCTTCAGTAAGGCCCACAGGAGTACTGTTTCTTGAGGCCTCTTGGCCAGCTGACCTGAAATCTGTGCAAATTATTCTGTGGCCACTGTGGTACCTTGAGAACCTGTGAGTCAGCACCAGCCTTGATCTCTATGTACCTCGCGGCCTGCCCCATCCATGCTGGCCATGCAGACACTCACTTGTACTGGGACTGGTCATTGCCGCCCACTTCGGGGGATGTTAGCTTCTGCAGTAAAATCCGTATAATGCTGATGAAGAGGAAGAAGTTGACCTGTACAGGAGACGGCCTGTGAGTGCCCAAATGCCAACAACAGGATGGGTGGGGCATGTGGGCATCCTCTGGGCTTGCTGATACCTATGGGGTTATGGCACCACCCATTACAAGCTTGGCACTAGCATTCAATCTGCTTGCCGTATCACACTGAACTGAATCTGGCTGCCGAGGCCACCACTGAATGAGGCTGTAGCAGCCTGAGCAACTGAGTGTGAAAGGGAAATACAAATTCTCTCTGGCCCTGGAATCCCTCTGATCCCCATTTCCAGCCCCTCCTTTCCTGAGGCTACACTGGGGACTCCTCAACCCTTCTGTTAGGAAGGCTGAATGGAACTGGCATTTGTACCCCTGTGTTCTGCCCAGCGGAGCCTGTCACAACAAGCTGCTACTTACTATAATAGAAATCAAGATGGGCATGCGGATGACCCACCATGGTATGCTGTGCTCATTTGTGTCCCAGCAACTGTTGGATAGATGGAAACTTGTGTCACAAAAGCTCTATCCACAAACCACCTAGACAGAGGTGGGCAGCTGTGCAATGATCTCTCACATGAGCCTGCAGAGTAAGTCTCTCCCTTGCTGGGACCTCATACCACTTGTCCATCCATCCATCCATCCATCCATCCATCCATCCATCCATCCATCTGTCTATCCATATCACTGCCTCAAATGCTGTGGCTCTGCATGTGGAGACGTGAAGCATCTGCCTCCAGTTCACAGTCTCAGACTTATCCACCTGACACCATGATGAAACTTTTCTCCCCAAAATCAATTCTCCCAATAGTTTGTATCTGTATCTTAAATGAAGGCTTGAATGTTGTCTACAGAACAGCTGAGGTAAGTGCAGCTGGAACTTTCCACCTAGCAATAATTTCTTTTCCTCTTTTCTTTTCCTTTCATTTCCCTTCCTCTCTTCCTTTCCTTCCTTCCTTTCTTTCCTTCCCTCCCTCCCTCCCTTCCTCCCTTCCATCTTCCCTCCCTCCCTCCTTTCCTTCCTCTCTTTCTCCCTTTTTCTAATGGGCCTGATTGCTTTAGACCTATCCAATGGAGCGTAGGTCTGTTTCCCAAGCCACGTTTGGGCTGGGGATACCATAGAGTACGTGTTTGGAGTCAGGGTCACATGCTTCATGGATAGAGCAAACGGTGGTCTCTTAGCACTAGAAGTTTCTGAGAGGAAAGAGCTGCGTACAGAGGTCAGCCAGCCAGCCACTCAGCCTCATCTTAACACTTTGCTGAAGTGAGCCACTTGCACACCCCTGGCTCTTCTGCAGACAATGTAGATCCCCTCTCTACCTGGTTTATTCCAATGTTAGTTATGCTATAGGCATGGCTTGATTTCCATCTATCACACACACCCTTCTCCAAACACTTCAACTCCTATGGAGTCTTCCTCATGAATGTCCATGTCCTTCTATGGAATGCTGAATGCTGCCAACTTCTTGACTGACCACGGAGGCTTTCCACTTTCTGTCCTCATCCTATGGGGCTCCTCCAGTTTCCTTCAGCCAGTGCTGCTGGACCTTGTGCTAGAGGCTGGGGTGTAGGTATGGCACTCACCCAGTGTCTTCCAGAGCGAGCCTGGTGGCTGTCCACGCACCTATACAGATAGTGGGGATGCCTGTGGAGAGAAATCCAGTGAGACCAGCCCAGCATTGTCAAGACACAGAAGTGTGGAAATCTAGGCTTGGAGCCACAACTACTAAGGACCATATGACAGCCTCGCTCAAAGGCTTTGCAAGTATGTGTAGGTTTATACTCATTATGTCTCATTAGGCAGGAGGCAATGAGAATCTGTCTAGGCTAAAACCAGTCTACACAGATAGTGTGATTGAAAACAGGAAGGAGAAACAGCTCATGCATCAGTGATACCCTGAGGGTCTCTGTGTTGGCACCCCCTGCCCCACCCACTGACTCTGTACCCTTCCTGCTATGGGCAGACTGCTCCTGTCACCTGCTCCTCCTCTGACCCCTTTCTTCTCTGATTTCCTACCACTGGTGTCCCTGGGAAGAGGGAGAGGAATAAACTATCTTGCTACTTGTTAGCAGCTCAGGTTGAACTTAGGTTAGCATGAACAAGACTGAGGATCTACAGAATTTTAAACAAGGGCCCTGTTTTCCAGAAACATTCAGGGGTTTCGTGTAGAAACATCCACCAACACCACCCTGCGATGGTCCATGGGGACCATTGTGTTCTGAGATGAAATCTGAGATCACTGGTTAGGAGAGATGGGGATCAGACTGGCTGCATGTAGGGAGCCCTTACCCCATCCAATGAGGAGGTAGGCCAGGAAGCATCTGCTGGGGGGGAGGATGGCCACCAGGAGGGTGTGCAGGTAGAGTCCCTCCACCAGGAGCCAGTAAAAGTTTGCCATGATGCAGTACTGGAAGAACACTAGGCTGAGTTTGCAGCCGACCTGGAACAAGAGACAGCAAGAGAATGCTCCCTTGGGTAAAAGCAGTTGTGGCAGACAGAGCTGCTGTGCTGGATGTAGAATTAAGGTACCATCTTGGGATGGCTGTGACTAGTACTGTGACTCTGGCCTTGGCCAAGAATGCAGAATGTATATACGGTACCAGTCCATCTGCACGGTCTGATATCCCCCCAAAAAGGAGCAGGCAGAGTTGGAGATGAAAACACCCTGTGGCTAGCAGGCCTCTGATGACTGGGAGCCAGTTGCTGGTGTTCCTCTTCCTACCGGTCCATTCCACCTGCCTACCTCATCATCCTCTGTCCTTCCTCCACAGCCCACCCAAGGCTCCTCAGCCTTAGGACATGCTGGGGAGAAGAGGAGGGCTCTGGCTGACTGGAAGTTGTGCCGGACACCTGGCAGCTGCCTTGTGCTGAGAAGGGGTGATTGGGCTCCTCCCCGCACCTGCAGCTCCCCAGCCTCTGTCCCTGCATATGAGTGAAGGGCGAGTACGGGAAAAGGCTGAGGCTCAGCCCCCAGTACCCGTACTAGTAGTTAAATTGGTAAGAGGTTTCAGAAGATGAAACAACAGACAAAACTAGGACCTTAAACCTTAAAAAAGCTTTCTAAAAAATTTTGCCGTTTCCTGTATGCACTGCCTTACATATGAAACTGTAACCCTTCTGTGCATCACTTTGACAATAAAGAAATGAATAAAAACATAAAAAACTATTTTTGGCAGTTTCCTCAATTGTAAAAGAGTGGTTTAATTTGGGCAAATTAATTAGAGATGGAAAAGCAAGAGAAAAATACACCTAATGAACTATTTTCCCCAGAAGTTTTGAAGGAGTTTTCACTGGGAACAAATGGCCGATTATACGTAGCCAATAAATTTCAATCTCTCAAACTTCCTCTCACAGAGCTAAACATACCAGAGACTCCAGCTTCCTGGGCATAGTGAAATAACTGCTTCCGTCACTCCAGGTGTGGACAACTTGCTGACAAGGATCAGCACTTTCCATTCCATTATTTTAATTTCTGTATCTAAGCAGATACACACCCACAGGTATCGGAATATAGGTAGATCTACATCCATGTGAAAATACTTGTATTTGGGGGCAGATGTATTGTGTACATGTAATGGATATGTTTATGCACTCAGTGGAGGCATACCCCCCCACATGGGTGGGCACACTGTTTACCGGTACATGGTGTGGACATACTCGCACACACATGTACATGGGGTATAGGGACATGGCGACCTTCTGAGCTGGCCTCCCTAGGCTGTGAGGAGCTTTACCCCAGCAGCCCACACCTACCCTAGCCCCTCCAGACTCCCACCGGCCTCACAGTGCTTTACTCCTCTTTTCTCCAAAGTAGGGAAGGATGTGGAATAATCCTTGTTCTAGGAGTGGCATAATACCAGTCACCACCGGCAAGGGCCCCGAGAAGCTCTGACTTTGGACACCAGGAAGGTGCTGCAACAACTCAACCATAGAAACAGGAAAACGAATGCATGCATATATATAACCTACTATCACTATTGAAATAGTGAAATAAATTTATAAATCTTTAGGAAACAGGGTTCTGGGTATTGCTGAGGCCATCTAAATGTATCTTTCTTTCTTTTGACTTTTGATGAGATACCTTATCTTAAAACACAAAAATCAGTAAATTAAAGAAATGAAAGGAGTGAAATTGATCAAGCTGCATTATACTCATAAACTGACATGTTGAATTGAAACCTCTCTGTACAACTACTTAAAGATATTTAAAAAAGGAAAAAAAATGAAGAAATTAAAAAATAAACCACCCTAATCAAGACAGGAAACCTGAAAACAAAACATGACTATGATACTAACAAGGTAGAAGGCAGTTTATATCAGACAAACAGTAAAAAAAAAAAATGCTAGCTGAGTTGTGCACCAGTGGGTCACAGCTGTAATCCTAGCTATTCAGGAGGCTCACATCTTCAGGAACATGGTTCCAGAACAGCCTGGAAGACCAATTTTCAAGACTCAATTTCAATGGAAAAAGTTGGGTATGGTGGTGCATACTTGTTATCTCAGCTCCTTGGGAAGTGTAAATAAAAGGACTGTGGGTGCAAGCTAGTCTGGGGAAAAAGCAAGACCTTATCTCAAAAATTAACCAGAGCCAAAAGGGCTGGAGATTGGCTGAGCAAAAGAATGCCTGTCTAGCAAACATGAAGTCCTAAGTTTAGAGCCCAGTGCCACAAAACACAAACAAACTTCTAGTAGCAAAATACTGTAAGAATAAAATGGTCAAGTGACGAATCTGGAGATATATTTACAATAGAAATGTGAGTGGCTAATTTCTATTCACACAGGTGAAGGGGGAGGGCTAGGAAAGTGAGCACCGCTTTCAGGAGGATGAGAGGACTTGGGAAGGCATCACCCTCAGAGGCACTTTAGAAAGACCTGCTGGGTGCTGAAGAAAGAGGGCCACCCCCACTATTGGCCTCAGAGCATCAGGGCTCTGCTGGGGCTGGGACTGGTGTGTTGCCAGATATCACTGCCAGTTTTTTTTTCTGGACTTTGAGAAGGCAGTTGAGAAAGACACTTCACGTTTTAAAAATGCATTTTCCCCTTGCAATGGACTGAACACTGTGGTCTTTCAATTCATGTGTTGACTCCAATGGTTCAGGTGACAGTGTTAGGAGGGCTTTGATGCATAATGATGTTATGAGGGTAGAGCCTGGTGACAGGACTTGATCCCAGAGAAAGGCTCCAGCATGGTTCCACCATCTGAGGGTGAAGAGAAGCAGGCCTCCTGCAACTCAGGGAATCTTTTACCAGTTGCCAGATTGACTAATGTCCTGATCTCAGTCCTGTGGCCTTCAGAATAACGAGAAACACGTGCCTCTCCATAGTGTCTATCATGTAGCCGACTGAAAGCTTTTGATTTTTTTTTTCCAGTCCTGGGCCTTAGGACTCAGGGCCTGAGCACTGTCCCTGGTTCCTTTTTGCTCAAGGCTAGCACTCTGCCACTTGAGCCACAGCGCCACTCCTGGCTGTTTTCTATATATGTGGTGCTGGGGAATTGAACCCAGGGCTTCACGTATATGAAGCAAGCACTCTTGCCACTAGGCCATATTCCCAGCCCTGACTGAAACCTTTTGAGTCAGCAATTCCACTCATGATTTCCACCTCCCCAAAGGACAAGCACCGGTACACAAAGACGCTTGTCCAGGGAGTCTGAAGTGGTGAAGCGTGTCGAGCCAAGAGCAGGTGCAGGTGAAGGCCTGGCTAAATGAGTCAGACTGAAGCCTTGCATGGCCGGTGGCAACCTGGAAAGCAAGGCCAGTGGTACAGCTGGTGGGAGAGCTTTGACATCCTGTAGGATGAGGGCAGACAGTGTAGAGTATTTCAGGCAATTCTGCATGTTCACTAACTGGAAACAGAAATACTGTACATTCTGACCCATTTACTCATTGTCCACAGCATGAGGATGGAGGCTTGGGAGTACTGAACCCTCACATGATTTCACTGTCTGTGAGGGTGGAGGCCTGGGAGCACTGGACACTCTCTGGACTTCACTGTCTGTGAGGATGGAGGCCTGGGAGAGCCAGACGCTCTCCTGACTTCACTGTCTGTGAGGGTGAAGGTCTGGGAGCACCAGACCCTCTCCTGACTTCACTGTCTGTGAGGGTGGAGGCCTGGGAGCACCAGACCCTCTCCTGACTTCACTGTCTGTGAGGGTGGAGGCCTGGGAGCACCAGACCCTCTCCTGACTTCACTGTCTGTGAGGATGGAGGTCTGGGAGCAGCGGACCTTCTCTGGACTTCAGTGTCCACAGCATGAGCCTTCAAACCATGTCCCACATAGTCAAGGGCAGGTAGGGCTAGTCCGCAGCTGTTTCTTGAGACCCGAGGTCTGCCTGGGAACTTCTGTGTGAGCATATATGCATGTGCATATAGACAGTCATATGTGCCTAGGGTTCACTGCCATACACATGTACCTGCAGTGTACCTGCATGTGTACATGTTTTTGCATTTGTTGTGCACACAGGCATGTGTATAACACACTTTTTCATGTTTTGCCTGTGTATGCACTGTTACTCACACTTCTCACTTCTCTTCCTCTGGCTCCTTTGCTATTCTGACCCATGCTGTGCTCAAAGACCCTCTACAATGTGATCATGATGATGCACTGGTTCTGTGGGCTTATAGCCCACACATCAATTGTTGAGTGGGCAGTGGAAGGTTGGAGTTCAGCTTTGGCAGGCAAAGCTGCGCTTAGTTGTCTTTGACTCTGCAGGGTTGGGACTGTCATGTCCCCCTCCCCCCACCAGCCAGACAGGCAGGACTCAGGCTTACTAAGCCAGGGGGCTAGGCTTCTGAGGAAAGAATCTATCTGCATGGAGTGTGGGAGGTATGTGCAGAGCCCTGGATTCACAGAAGACTCACCAGTCTCAGATGAGTTCCAAATGTTGAGTACTGTGCAATATCAAAACTCATGGAAACAGTGGCCTATAGGAGGTGCCCAATAACTATTTGTTCAATTAGTCCATTTGACTGGGTAATAAGTAACTGCAGATAACTACCACCCATGGAGCCAAGTGAGAGTGGTGGGCACATGAGACTGCCTTCTGTTGGGGTCCATCTCCCCCCATGGATGGAAGGGGCTTGATGCACCTCCCCCAGCTGGGGAATGCGGCCCTTCTACCCTCTCTACATTGGAATCCGGAGAAACCGGTTGGGCAAAAAGCCCCCCGACTCAGCCGGCAGCCAGCCCGGCGCCTACCAGCCCCGGCCCTGGTTCGGCGTGCTCAGAGTGACAATAGCCCTTGGAGGTCATGTGACAGCTCTTGGCCTATCGGAATCCTGGCCAACCCCCTTCCTTCGGAATCATCTCCCCTTGACCTTCTCTCAATAAAGTTAGTTTGCTCTCAGAAGCCAACTCCGTGGTCTATGTACGCTAGCTCCCAGGGAAGGATAGCGGCCACATTACCACGTAGGTCACGCGCACGCCAGGCCGGAGTGACCCCTACGTCCCACCCTAACATACCTGCAGGCCGAGGGTTAGAGGAGAGGGCGATATGGAGGGTAAAAGGAGAGAAAGAAATAAGCATCTGAGCCGGGGCAGAGAAAAAACCCCAACAGCCTTCCACCGCTTTGTGTCAAGCACTTGGACAATGGATTCATGGATGTGCATCCAGGTCCCATTGCATGGGATTCAGTCACTAGATGGATCGAATTCCTGCGTTGCATTTACTCTTTAGAATCTAAGTGACTTATTTAGCAGTTACCCCAGGAACTGCTGCTGCTCTCTGCTCAGATTTGCTGGGGTCAGGGCTCATGGCCCTTTGATGACCCAGCTCTGGACAGTGGCCTGTGTCTCTGTGCTTCTGTGCTTCCTTCCTAGTCTCCGCTGCCACCTTGAGCCTGCTCTGACCCAGCTCCTGTTCAGCCTGGTCAGGACTGTGTGCTATGCTGCTCTCATCTTTCATCAGAGGAAGGACATGGGTGGGTTTTGTCCCCCCTTCCGTCCCTGCCCTGAAGGACCCAGCTTTGGAAGACCACCGTACCCAGGAGGATGGCTGGTCAGGACAGTGCAGTGTGCCAGAGCTGGAGTAGAGGATGTTGTCCTTCACCAGCACTGAGACGGCTCTCAGGATGAAGGAGAGGAACAGGTTCAGGTGGATGTAGTTTCGAGTACAGTGCAGCTTCCTGGAGGCAGCAGTGGGAGGAGGATGGAAGTAGGAGGGAGAAACAATTAGAGCTGATTTTGTGAACACTTTAGTACTCATGTGGATTTCATCTTAAGTTTTTCTCCTTTGAACAAATCTCACCATTTACCAAACCATTCCATTATCATTGTGTATTTAGGTTGTTTCTAGTTTTCATGCTTCTTTTTTTTTTTTTTTTTTTTTTTTTGCCAGTCCTGGGCCTTGGACTCAGGGCCTGAGCACTGTCCCTGGCTTCTTTTTGCTCAAGGCTAGCTCTCTGCCACTTGAGCCACAGCACCACTTCTGGCCATTTTCTGTATATGTGGTGCTGGGGAATCGAACCCAGGGCCTCATGTATAGGAGGCAGGCACTCTTGCCACTAGGCCATATCCCCAGCCCCTGTTTCTAGTTTTCATTATGAAATATTTTTGCACACAAATCTTCCCCACTTCTGGCTATTTCCTTAGGTTAAGTGTCCGGATGTAAGTAGGTAGAGGCACCTGTGAGTGTGTCTCTGGAATGTGAGTGTGTCTCAGGGCTGTGAGTGCACCTCAGGGATGTGAGGCCTGACAGGCTCTGGACATGCAGCTAGGGCTGCGGCTTTATCCCTGGCATTGTTGATGGATGCAGGACTCATATGATGTGCCTGAGTGTGGGTGTTTCCTCTTCCCTCTTCTCTGTCTGTTTTCAGAGCATCCAGTGCTGGGGCTTGAACTCAGCGTGAGTTTTTTTTTTGCTCAAGGCTATCTCTCTACCACTTGACTCACAGCATCACTTCTTTTTTCTTTTTCTGGTTAGTTGGAGACAAGACTCTCATAGACTTTCCTGAAAGGGCTGGCTTTGAACTACAATCCCTAGATCTCAGCTGAGTAGTTAGGATTAGAGGTGGGAGCCACCAGGGCTTGGCCATATGATACTTTGTTCTACTCCTGGCAACATCCTATCCTAATGGCTTTATTCTGTTTAGCACTACTACTTGTGAGGTGGACACAGGGTGAAACATGAGTGTGTGTGTGTGTGTGTGTGTGTGTGTGTGTGTGTGTAACTGGGGTCTGAACTCATGGCTTTGTACTTGCTAGGCAAATGCTTTAGCACATATATCACACCTCTAGCCTCCTTTTCACTCTTATTCTTTCATTTTGAGACAGGGCTGCAGCATCAGCTGTGTCCTTTCCTAAGATACTTAATTAGTAACCAGCCTAGAGGAGTTTTGGTGTGGCTCCATTAGAATCTACACTTTACAGCCACACAGAGCTATGAGGCGATCGCTTGTCTAAAATCACAGGATTTGAACCCAGGCATGCTGACACCAGACTTAGGGTTCTTAGGTACAATGCAGCATCTCTCCACTGAGCACGCAGGGACTTCTGAGAAGCAAAGGCAAGATCACCTTGTCTCTGTATTCCTATGTATTTGCATAATATATATGCATTTAATAAATGATAGCTGAACTGGATTCCTATCCAAGGCCTACATTACCCGCTTTCACAGAGAGGTATGATATTTAGATAAAGATGTTAGTGTCAGCAGCAATTGCTTGCCAGTATTCTCCAAGGGCACTTTATTACTTGGCACAGTGAGAGCCTCCAGGCTGGAGTCTCAGGTCTCTTGACCCTTGGAGGTGCCAAAAGTACTGTGTGGAAATTCTGCTCCTCTTGTATTTGTTGCAGAATTTTTTGTTTCTGTTCCTTACCTGAAGAGGCAGAGAATTAAACTTCCGGTTGCAAGAGACATCAGAGAGAGACTATAGCCCAGGGTGTAAATGGCCTTTACCAGAATATAGAAGGTGATCTACAAAGAAAGAAAATGCAACTGTGAGCTGCTGGTGGCACCCAGGGCCTAGCATACTTGCTCTCCACAGAGAAATCTCCCTTGCTAACTGCCTGGAAAATGGGAGCCAGATCATTTGAGAATCCTCCCTCCACCTCAAACCAGGACAGATCTTCACCCATTGAGCTCTGTTTCCTCACAACTCACTAGGGATGACTTTGGATGGTTTTTGTAAACAAATTCATCTGAGACAACCAAGATCCCTGCATGTTTCCTGACCAGTGCAGGTGGACCAGGCACATAGGAACCACGTGGTAGCATCAAAGGCACTGGTGTGGTACTGAGAGAAGACTTTCTTCCAGAAGTAGAAGCTAAGCTGCAACATCTCAGGACTATTACTTCCTAGAGCTTTCTAGGTGTAGCACGCATCATGGTTCTGTGCTTCTCATCCCCACAGATTCATCAGGCACAGGAAGTAATGTTGACAGCCATGGTTGAAGGACTGCTGAGGGCTCTGTGACAGCAGACACCCTCTGAGGGATGGGTCCTCTAGGAGCAGACCAGGCCACAGACACTAGGCTCCCCCATCCTCTATTCATGCTTCCTTGAGGTGCCTGCGTGGGGCCAGTGCGCAAGACCTAGGTGAACTTAACTGCACCTCCATGTACCAGGATGTTGGGGTCAGC
Source organism: Perognathus longimembris pacificus (assembly GCF_023159225.1). Lineage (NCBI taxonomy): Eukaryota > Metazoa > Chordata > Mammalia > Rodentia > Heteromyidae > Perognathus > Perognathus longimembris. The sequence goes on from NC_063162.1 coordinate 154,675,790, forward strand.
TGCACCTTTAAGGGGCCACAGCTGACCTCAGCCTGTCCCTCCCCTTCCTGTCTTTAACAGGAAGAGAAGGAAGTCTGACATCACTTGAGGGACAGCTCCTTGGGACCAATCAGGGGCCCCTCTCGTGCCCGCCTTTAGGGTATATCTGGGAGGCTCCTCATTTGAATAAACAGAAGCCCTAGAGGTTTTCTCCAGGGACCCACGCATCCGTGTCGTTCTTGGCGGCTTTGGGGCACCCTGCGACCACACGCCACCGAGGCTACCGTGGCCATCGCTCCCCCGTGAGCGATAATGGACCACCAGGAAGGGGCGGACAAGCCCCTTCCCCCCCAAGCGAGGGGAATTCGAGAGACGAGGCTACCTGTGGCCATCGCTCCCACGTGAGAGCGATAAAGGGCCACCCAGCAAGGGCAGACAAGCCCCTTCCCCCCCCCCCAAGCGAGGGGAAGTCGAGAGAGAGAGAGAGAGAGAGAGAGAGAGAGAGAGAGAGAGAGAGAGAGAGAGAGAGCCCACATCAGGATATGCTCTCATGCACCAGATGTCTCTCACACATCAGGAGAAGTGTGTGTTCAGGCATTAACACTGACAGGTGACCTTCTGTGATTAATTCAAACCATAGAAGATGGTCAGCCTCGGCATAGATGGTCAGCATTCCTTAGGCCAGCTAAGGAATGTCCAGCACAAATATCCTGTGGCAGAGAGGTGGCACGAAGGGATCGCATCACATGGGTGCGCATACACATCTAGGCTGTGAGAATGGGAGGCTGCAGAAGTAATGAGATCTGATGGTGTTGGTGTGGGGCATATGTAGGGGAAGGGCAGAGTGCAAGGCCATTATGGGGGGGGCAAAGTGAAGGCCCTTATGTGGAGGGCAGAGTGCAAGGCCCTTATGGGGAGAGAAGAGTGCAAAGCCCTTATGGGGAGGGAAGTATACAAGACCTTTATGGGGAGGGCAGATATGTGAGGTCTTTGTGGGGAGGGCAGAGTGCAAGGTATTTTCCAATGGTGAGTTCATGTGAGAAGCAATCAGGTGCCAAAGAGATGACACTTGGCTGCTGTGCTGTGTGTCCCAGCAACGATCTCTTCTGCCTGCAGCACCTAACAGCTCTTCTCCCTGGCCCACTCTCCCAGTGGGAGGCTGGGCATTTCTGGCCCAGGAAGCTTGGGTCTCTCTGGTTGTCATCAGCCCATCTGTGGCTCTGTTACAACACAGTCCCCACAGACTCTCCCTGGCACATCATGTTTAAGCAGTAAAGGGCAAAGACTCAGTGCGTGGCGCTCTGAGGTTTAAACTCCTCTGAAAGAACAACAACAACAACAACAACAACAACAAAACCAGTATAACAAACCCTCACCCCATGTTGAGGCTGCCCCTGCCAGGAGTGGCTTTTCCTTCAGAGCTTCTGTTTTCTGTGGAGCATTGCTAGGCACACAGGGCTCAGTGGATGTGCACAGAGGTGAGGAAACCAGAAATGTGTACAGAGAGTCTGCAGGGCGGTGTTTGGTGTAGGCTGATATATTAGATGTATTTGTGAAATAAGACAAAAATAGTGAGAAATTAATACCTAAAGTAATTGAACATAGTCACACATTTTAATTAAAGAAAGTACAGCTGGGTAGCTGTGCTAACAAAGTCAAAACTTCAAAGAAACTGAGCATTACCAAGATTGGGTTAAAGAAAGCTCTTGAATACTAATAACCAAGATAGTGTTTTAAAAAGATGGTGAAACATCTGTAAAACTATTGCTGAGGCTGGTCATTTTTATAGGAAGGGTCTTTCACTCATGGAGAAACAAGTAACTTCTGGGACACAAAAATTGTTATAGGACATAAGAACAGGGAAGGAAAATAATCTGATGTCAAGAAGGAAGTAAACACCCTGAAGCAAACACAAAAGACAGGCAAAAACAAACAAACAAAAACACCTGGGCCTATTTTTACCTATCAGCACAGAAGAAAAAAATTTTAAATATCTAGGATGTAATAAAATCATGTTAGAAGTATGTTTAGAAAAATGAAACCACACACACATACACAGGCACGCGCGCACACACACAGAGTACATGATTGAGTAGATTTTCTTAGTACAGAAAGATGACAGATGATTACAGTCAGAACAGTTTACACACCATGGCAGGGAAGAGGTGTTGTCTCTGAAGACATTTCATCATTCTCACTTGACTCTTCAGCTAGACATAGCTCTGGACAGAGTTCTGCGTTCCCAGAACTCTGTGATGAGGATATGAATTCCAGGTATAGCACTACCATTGGCTGGGTGTAGAGCTGAGACATCGTGCAGAGCCTCTCTGGTTGTAGGGCTGTTTGATCATCTAAGGAATGCCATACACTGGTCTTTAGAAGAAAGAGCTCACAGGCCTGTGTGCTCAGACCAGTTACACTAGGGGCAAAGACTTCCCTGGGCATGTCCCCACCAGTGTAAGGATGTGTGAAGCTGCTTCTACAGAAAATTCTTTTCAAATTTTACTGGTATAAGATAAAAATATAAAAAAAATAAGAGCTCTCTTTACACATAGGGAGAAAAGAAACAAAATTGATATTTGTATATGGACAAGTGCACAGCCATGAAGCCAAGAAACAAAAAAGCAGGTGATAAAACCACAAACTAGGTTTAACCAGGTCACATTTGGTTTAACTGCACAAATGGCAAAATATCTAGGAATAGGTTTTAAATGTTCTGGTCCTAAAGTACAGAAGGAAATTAAAGCAAGTCCCCAAGGCAGACTGTTTCTCTGTGAGGAGACATAGCTATTAGGTTTGGGGAGGCTGCCCTATCTACATCACAGGTAAGAGTAATGTTAATGCTAGCAAGTCTCAGGACTCAGGGTGGGGGCTGAGCAATAGCAAGTCTGAGGCTGGCTTGTTGGTAAATGCTAAGACATCCAGAGGCCCAGCAAGGGCCAGAGCTGGGCTGTGGCAGGTCAGAGATAGGGCTAGGTAGGTTCCATGGGTTGGAGAGGGCAGTGAGTTGAGGTGGCTCTGGGTGAACAGATTAATCTCTTGGCAAATGTCATTTTAGTCAGAGTTATTGCAAATACATTCCTAGTGTATTAGAGTTAAGAGAAAAAACACAGGTGGCTAGGTATCTGCTTTTCAAGTGCAGAAGGCCAAAGTATAAAAAGCAAAGGAAAAAGCCGTTAAGTAAAAGGCAAATAGAGTTTTATTTGCACCCAAAGTTTCTTAAAGAAACTTTGAAGACCACAGGAGAAAACAGGCAATGTTCTCGGTGAAGGAAAGGCTCTAGGCAAAGAAAAACCTTCCCATTGAAAAACTGGCAAAGGAAAGAAGTTAAAACCAAATAAAAATTATAAACATGGGAAACCTTTTTAGCACTATCATGAATCAGCAAAAGGCAAAACTAATATAACTGTTTTTGCTTTTAAGTTGATGATAACTGAAAATAAAAGAAATTTTATGTTGTTGGGTGCTGTGTCTATGCCCCCTCCCCAATTTACATGCTGAATCCCTAACTTAGTGGCAGTGTTAGGAGACAGAACATAGGGAGCACGCCAAGTCCTGAGAGAGCTACCAGATGAGGCCAGTGCCTTATAAATTAGGTTCCACCCTGGCATGGCTGGCCGGGAGGCAGCAGCTGTCTCTGAGGAGGAACCCCAGAAGCGGAGTCTGCAGGTACAGGAGAACTGGGAGAAATCCACTTCTGTAGTTCATAAGACACCCAGGCAGCTATATTTTGTTATACCAGCCTGGACAAGATAATATCCCCTGGAGTCATTCTTTTGCTGTGTCTGGTTTGGTTTGGCTGGTTGTTTAGCTGTATTTTTTGTCTTTTCTTTTTTGGTATTGGAGATTTAACCCAGTATGTTGCACTTGCTAGGCAAGTGATTTGCCACTGGGCTACATCCCAGCCCCTAAGTCATTTCATATGATGAGAATTCTACAAGAATTTTTTTCCTTAAGCAAACAAAAAGAGATAAAAAGATACGTAGGAAAGCTTTCAGCTTGTTACTTTTCCCTATTGTGTAGACATTTGTGACATCCCTGGGTACCTGGGAAAACAGGTACTGGTGTAGGTAGGGGCTTCTGTATGACTATAGATACTCAGAGAATACATTCAGCTTATTTCTAGTAGCTCAGTTTTAGGAGTAAGACAGGCTGTGGTTTAATTCAGGTCATACTTCATGATAGCTGGAATTCTACATGTGAGCTTTGCAGATTCTGTGGAAAGTTTAGGACCTTCTTTTATCCTTGTTAGCCAACGGTAAAACTTGAGCTAGCACTCACTTTGCCTTTGAGCCAATGGCCCAACCAGCTCTGTCAGCCTTGCAAAGGCCCTGCAGTTGTAAGTGCAGCAGTGCATTTTACTCCTACTGACACCTCCTGGTGGGCTGCAGGTTCTGTCTAGAGGTGGGAAGGTGTCTGATGTCTGTCTTGGATACTACTTCTGGATGGTATGGTAAAAATTAATATATAAAAGAACTCTATAGCTGACTTAGTAAAAAAGAAGTAGACACATAGTTAATAATTCCTAGGGGCTGGGGATATAGCCTAGTGGCAAGAGTGCCTGCCTCGGATACACGAGGCCCTAGGTTTGATTCCCCTGCACCACATATACAGAAAACGGCCAGAAGTGGCGCTGTGGCTCAAGTGGCAGAGTGCTAGCCTTGAGCGGGAAGAAGCCAGGGACAGTACTCAGGCCCTGAGTCCAAGGCCCAGGACTGGCCAAAAAAAAAAAAGAATTCCTAGAACTCTCAGAAAAACAGGAATTAACCCAGATGTTTTTCTAATTCCAAGCTGGGTAATCTGGATAAATATGAATATTGTGTACAAGCATAAAAAGACATACCACTAGAGTCATCTGTTTCATATAGTATTATGCAAGCATATAACTGTTATTACTCTAATCATGTTCCAAAATTTCTTAACAAGAAAATGAAAAACAAGTAGATTGAGCTATGTAAATCCAAAGATAAAATACTGATGCACTAATTGCTGAACATAAGTGTAGTACTTTGGGGTAGAGGACTGAAGAGTTCTCAGAGGAATTATTATACACATCCTGCTCTACAGTTAAACAAAGCCATATTCATAGATTTGACAATCTACAGAGTGCTGGCGTAAAAACTAATCCGTACATTTGGAAAGATGGGGTGTAGGGAGACAGTGCAACACAGGGAGAGTGATACAGAGATCATCTTATGTGGTCAAGCTGGCTAAGGCTGAAGTGCCAGGGTTTTAAAAATGAGCACTAATATAAAAAACACATGAATACAAAACCAGAATTTGTTGTCTACTAAAAGGACAGAGTACTCTCCTTTCTTCCTTCCTTCTCTCCTTGCTTTTCTCTCCTTCCTTCTCCTTTTCCTTCCTACCTTCCTTCCTTCCTTCCTCCCTCCCTCCCTCCCTCCCTCCCTTCCTTTTTTTCTGGTATGGTGCTGGGAATGAAACTCAGGCTGTCAAGCACACTATTCAAGTGCTCTACCATTGAGGCATATCTCCAGGAGACTTGATCTACTCTTGACCAGTGATTGTGAGAACTAGACCTGGTAGTTCATGCCTGTAATCCCAGTACTGGGAAAGTTCACACCTTGAGTTGCAGGCCAGGCTGGGCTGTGTTGCAAGGTCCTACCTCAATAGAACAAAACAACAAAGAAAAAAAACAAATTTTGAAAAGGTTTTTACTTTTTGAGTAATTTGTCTAGAATATAAAGATTCTATGTTTTATCAAAATAACTTCCTATGGTTCACGCTATCTTCATCAGACCTTCAATTACTTGGATTCTAGTACAGAATTAACATAACTTTTTGGATTAGCCTTTGAAACTTTTCTCACTTCTTTAGATGGACAATTCCCTTCTATTATATTTAATCGTCTTTTAAATCTTTTGATAAATGTCTCCAAATCTAGTTCTAATGAAGCCTTCAATTTCAAAGGAACTTAGGAATTCTAGAGGAGTCCCAGCAACTGCAAAAGGTGTTATGCTCTGTCCTTATCAAAAGAGATGCTAAGCTAGGCAAGCTGGTTCCCTGGGGAGCTCTGTCAGATGACAGTGGAGACTAACCTGTATGTCATGTTTGTGATATAGGTACTGTGGATCACAGGGGGCTCCTGGGAGCCTGATGGATCCCTATGATTGCTGTTAGTCACGAGTATATTAAATTAACATTCTTAACAAACCCTCCTCAAAACCTTAGAACTGCTACTTTAAGCCCTTGGTGCTTTATAGTTATTATCTTCCTTTGATGTCTTTCTGAAAGTTCTTTGCAAGTAGCTATAGCATGAGACTGTAAGAGGGTCTCTGGAAAACCCTGCCATAGGCAGCTTTCTGAAAGGTCATGACCTTGGGCTGGGAGAAAATTCTAGACATTAATCAAACTAAGCCATTTGTGAAACTACCAGCCCGAGGCACAGCACAATGAGAACAGACTCCAAGGGACTGAGTGCACCCAGGCTGTAATTTTTATGACTTTTTGTTTGAAACTTTGTTGGTTCTTTGATGTTTTATTTTACAGATTTGAAGAACTCGTTTACTTTTCAAATAAGTTTTCTGCAACTCATAGCTATTTGACAAAATATGCTTTGGGAAACAAGTCCTGCAGAATTCAGAAGCTCTTGTTGGGTGTTCTAAATTTTAAGGAATGCAGGACTTTATATAAGTGGCAAAAAGATATGTTCACCTGAAAGAGGACACAACTGTGGGACCTTTTGAGTTCACTGCCACCAGAGAGTTTTAAAGGGTCACAATTGTTTGGTGTAGATGAACTGAACAACTCATGGGTCAGGGAGAAAGGGAAAGGGGGAGGGGGGAGGGGGAAATGAGGGAGGAGGTAACAAACAGTATAAGAAATGTATCCAATGCCTAATGTATGAAACTGTAACCTCTCTGTACATCAGTTTGTCAATAAAAATTAAAAAAAAAAGAGTCACAATTGACTTCATGGAGCCAATAAAATCCCCCAGGTGTTATGGAAATGAGGAAGTGGAAGACTGTATTTGAGGGAGGGTGAGTCTCTGTTCTTGCTCCAGCCCTGTAAGTGAGCATCCACGGTTAGGGAGGCTAACCCTCATTCGGTAGACACATTACTTGTATAGTGGTTGGCTGTGGTTTGGCAGTAATAGAATGAGTACAGAGAGAAAAGTTGTGTTTCAGGAGAAAACTACAATGTGCCTGTCAGAATTTAGTCCTGCCTAGTGTCTATGATTCCTATTGTACTTCAAAACTGTTTTTCTCCAAGGTCTCACCATGATTTTTCAAAATAACATTTTTAGTTTTGTTCCACTTTCTGGTTTGAAATCACTGCCCTGTCCTCAAGTCCTGTGTTAAAGCTGGAAGAGTTGACATACACTTCAGAGAAACCATCACCTCCACTTATCTGCAGATGACTGTCATACCTGTGCTGTGTGGCCATGATAGAGCTTCTGAGAGCACCTGGACCCCTCCCTCTCAGGAACACTCCTAGTGCAACCAGGGAGGCTGCAGGCTGCAGGCTGAAGCTGTCCTTTCTCTCCACCCCCATATGGAAAGATGTCAAAAGCTTAAAGCCAGAAATCCCAGCTGGGTCTCTGGACTCAGAACTCCAGTTTGAAATTTGTTCTGTGTATCTTTGCTTTTAGTTTTGTTTCCAGAGAAACACTTTTATTAGGTCCAGTTACTTGCACCATACTGAAGTCAAAGTTGGGTGGGAGCTCCCAGAACACTGCCACCTAAAATGGACACTTTAAGTTTATCCATCTTAACATGGCATGTGTTCTACTACAGGGCACTAATGTAATGTTTGCAGCTACTTCTACCAGATCTAAGAAAGGTTCTTAAGGAGAACAGTGAGTCCAAAACATGAGGATTAGGAACCTTTATGGGGGAGAGGGGAACCAAAGGAAAAAAAAGATTGTACTTGAACCTTATCTACTGCAGTCTTTACAATTACAGCAAGAATCTGTAAACTCCTTAGCCAATTACATGAGACGATCAAATAGGCACATGAAATTGGCTAAACAAGGGAGCATGTTGTTAGATTATATATGCTCATGCAATCTCAGAAAAATTAAGACTCAGGTATTCATTTTCCAGGAAAATGCAAACTAGTTTGGAAAATTAAAATCTGAATCTGTAATCCATGTGATCTTTCTAGATTGGGGCATTGAAAGCCATGCTTCAGGCTTTCTTCATCCCTGGTATGCTCCTCCTGAGGTAAGTCTTAATCCCTCTGTGTGCTGGATCCACCCATCTAGACTTGCTGATCTCTGTGATGGTTTGACAACCCAACTCACATGGAAAAAGTCATCCTAGAACCTATTGGGATTCTGATTCTGATCTTTGATGTCCATGGAGGAAGAGACCTATGATAGCCAAATAAGCATTCTCAGATAGCAGGGAAACCCCCCAAAAGGAGGGGTATCATTGCTAAATTGAAGTAAAGTAAGCATAACGGCCAGTACTGACTTCTGTCTCTACCTGCTGACTTCAAAGCACATGAGCTTCACACAGGCTATCTTCATAGCTGCCATGGCAGAGGGAGCTTAGTGTCTTATTAATACATCATGGTTAGCCAGTGATGGTCCTGGGGTCACCTGCCCCTACCAGAGGAGCTTTGATCTTGAGAAGTTTGTTCATGTATAGTTTCACATTCCACACAACACTCATAGGAAGTAACTGTCTTTGGATTTTCCTCTGACATTCCTTGCCTGTTTCTTGTGTACAGTGGAGCTTCACATATGACTGAGAAATTGTAAATGGTGGGAATCTGTCATGGGATGTACAGTTTGCTTTTTTCCTGCAGTCCAAGTAATTGTTCATTGTCATTTGACAGAATGACTTTGTACCCTTACTTACAATGTGCTTAGAAAATTTCTTCATGGAAAATTTACTCTGGATAAAGTGGACAAAAAGGAAACACCCTTCAGATGTCACTCAGTGACAGACAGTAGCAGGCAGAAAGCCTTAGGTTCCATCCCCAGTACTGAAGGGCTGTTTATATTGTTGGTGTGGATGGTGAACATCTGCATCTCTAGCACCTGGGCAGCTGAGGCAGGAAGACCCTGAATTGCAGGCCATACTGCTGTGTGGCACTATGCTGCCTCATAAAACTCAACCCAAACCAAAGGAAAGAAATACCCTTCAGCAGAAAACCTACAACCATCTTCGTGGGGCTTGCGGTTTCCAAGATGCTGTGTGGCCACAGAAAACTCTCCCATGCCAATGGTCTCTGTGCCGCTGCTAGGAAGGAGCTTGGAGGCCTGGCCTAGGGTGCTGGCCCTAAGGACTCACCCCCAGAAGGCCCACAGGGACTGGTTCTGGTCAGATCCCCAGGGTGGAGAGAGGCCTCTGTCCCTTGCACAAAATGGCATGGGCTTTGGATGAAGCTGTGCACGTTCTTTTGTATACTTTATATCATCTCTAGATGACCCAAAAACCCTAACAATGTAAACACCACATAGTACTTTCTATGTCGTTACACTATGTTGTTTATGCTCTGTGTTCTGTTCAGGAGCGGCAAGCCCAGGTCTAACGCAGCATTTGCTGCTTGTTCAGATCTGAGGCTGGCTGGACCCTAGGAAAGGGAGTCATGGATGCCAGGGAGGACCTTGTGGAAGTTGAGGAGCCTCTGTGCACACCTATAGAACACTTTGAAAGTCTTTCTTTTCACAAAAGGGACTCCTCTTGGTTGAAAGTGTGGCCTGTGAAGTTCTCTGCACAGTAGCTCCCTGGAAGAGTGTAGGGACTGTAGTGAAGAACTTCTCCTTCCACAGATAAGAGGGCTGGTGGTCAGATCCTAAGTGCTGCTCTGTGTGGAAGGTGGGGAGCCCTGGGGCAGCTGCCAGCCCAATCTTGGGGCTCCTCCCGGCTCCTAGGCTTCCCCCTGCTCTGGGGCTCCTCTCCTTCTTTAGGGCTCCTTCCCTTCCCTGAGGCACCTCCCTGCCCTGTAGCTCCTCCCTGCTTTGAGGCTCTGGGACTCCTCCTAGTCTCTGAGGCTCCTCCCTATTCTGAGGCCCCTCCCTGTCTCTGGGGCTCCAGTGGTGGTGGGGTGAGGGGGAGAGAGGCCAGTAGTTTAAAATCCAAAGATGGCATTTCTGAGGTAAAGAAAGAGTATCATTTTATCCCACTGAGAATTATTTTGTACATATAGTTTGTGAATTATATGCATACATAATTTTGAATGCATATATATAATTTGTGAATATATGTATATATAAACTGTTACTGTACTCCCAAATGCTCTTCCCTTTAACAACATGCTTGGTGGACCAGCTGGATCTAGTAGAAGAGTCCGGACAAAGCAGAACTTCCCTGAAACGACTGGCTAATATCTCCCAAGCATCAACATCAATGACAGAAAGGTGGAAAGGGATCAGGAACAGGACCTAAAGAACCACATGCCCAAGAAGACACCTGGAGGATGCCTTGAGAACCATCTAGAAGGAGGGGATCTGGCAACCTGGCAGAGGCAGAGGTGGAGTGCAGCACTACAGATGTGCTGGATGGGTGTGAGGTGGCTATGTCTGAGAGGGTGGAAGCAGCAGCCTTGCTGTGGAGCCCAGCACCTGCACCACATAGAGAGAGACAGGAAGTGCGGGAGGGACTGAGGAGGAAGCAGCTCAGCAGACACACCTGATGAGGCAGGCCCGCCCTGCATGGGGCCCTCATGCTGCTCTGGCAAAAAAACAGTACTCATGTCAAGGCTATAAAGAAGGTATGATGGAACACATCATAGTCCCAACAAAGTCTGGGGGCAAGAGACAAACATGGTCTGTGAGTGTCATTTTAAGGAGCTGAAGTTTAATTTCATTTAAACATAAAAGGAATATACACTTATTCTTATTCTTGAGAAGGTAGAAATGTAACCCAATGTCTTTTAAAAGGAAGAACACCAGAATCAAAAGGATACTGGCATTTCTGTGTTTGCCAGCAACTGTCTTGCCATGTCCTTGTCACTTGTTGTCCTCTTACCCTCATCATCTGGGTCTCAAATCACATGACATGGATGGCTTTGTCTGACAGCTGGCAGGTCAGCCTCCTCAAAGTTCTCCCTCCTGTTTCCTAGGCCTTTACCTATAGCCTGTTGCCTGTGAGACAAACACTGCTCTCTGTGCTTTCTTTATTCTTTTGATTTCTAGTTCTGAGGTTTGTGCTGTGAGTCCCATGAGAGGTGAGTGTGATGATGCAGTGAATGGTCTGGCGGCTCTTGGAGCCTCCTCACAGTGGTCAGCCAGCACAACCTTCTGCAGAACTCCCGTGTCCTAGCATTCACAGCCCCCACCCTAGATCATACTCACTGGCTGTCTCCTGAGCCACTGCCACTGACGTCCAGGACCTCAGATAAGCCTCCAGAAAGGGAGAAGCTGGGGAGAGGAGGCGAAGCATAGCCTTTCCCAGAGTACCATCCTGGAGTCTCAGCACCTCCAGCCACTATCACCAGTGCAGAGCCTGGAGATCCCAACTAACCTATGCCTGTGGTGACCTGGGTTTGGGTACCAAGAAGTTCCCCTGGGACATGGCTCCTTGGCTACATCCCCCTGGTGGGACTCATCCAGACACTTCGTTTTCTAGATTGCACTGATTCCAACCTTAGTGCCTCTACTCTCCTTTTAGGACAATTTCCCCTACATTTTCTTAGGACTTATGTGAAATGCCTGCAGGGTTTCCTTAAGTTTTTGTCCTGCTCTGATTCACCTTTTGCCTCGAAGAGACTGAGTGCTTTCTTGCAAGCATGAAGTACTGAGACAGGTTAAGGTAAAGTGAGCTTAAGCATGGCTAATACTTGAGTCTGGTCTCTTGAAGCGACTTTTGGATCACAGTTCTGTTTGTGAACTTGAGTTCAGCCATAGGTCTTTGGAGGGCAGCCATGGGTCCATCTCTCTGTCCAACCATCTTCAGGGCAGCTCCTGTCCATCCTGATCACATTGTCAAGATTTCCCTTCTATGCTGGCCTTGCTTGCCTTGACCCAAGCATCCCTTTTCTTACCACCAAAGGCTGGCAAGAAGGTCAGCACACACTGTGCCCTGAATGCCATGTGCTGAAGTTCTGCAGCCCTCCCATAAGATATATAGACACTGCCTGCAACAATGTGCAGTAGACTACCACCTGTGCAAAACAAAGGGATGTGACTGAGCGACCCCTGGAGCCTGATACCCAGGGGGTGCTTGTCCTGCCGGCACTCCTGGCCTGACCAAGGCCCTGTAGGTAGAGATCAAGGGCAGTGATGAACAGGGACTCTGCCTGGCACTGCTCATGACTGAGGACCGGGCACACACACTGCTCATACTGTACACAACCAGGGACTATGCACACACACTGTTCACACTGATCACGAATGGAGACCAGGCACACACACTACTCATACTATGTTTGGGGAGCAGGCACACATACTGCTCACAACAAGGGACTGGGGCACACACACCACTCATACTGCTCATGACTGGGTACCAGGCACACACACTACTCACAACTGGAGACCAGGCCCACACACTGCTCACAACTGAGGATCAGGCCCACTCACTGCTCACACTTCTCATGACTTGGTACCAGGCACACACACTGCTCATAATCGTGGACCAAGCACACATACTGCTCACAACCATGGACCAAGCACACATACTGCTCACGACTGGGGACCAGGCTCATACACACTGCTCACACTACTCATGATCAAAGACCAGGCACACACACGGTTCACACTGCTCATGACTGGGGAACCAGGCATACACACTGCTCCTGACAGGGGACTGGGCACACACACGGTTCATACTGCTCTTGACCTGGGACCAGGCACACAAACTGTTCACACTGCTCACGACCGGAGACCAGGTACACACACTGTTCACACTGCTCACGACCAGGTACCAGGCTCACACACTGCTAATTGTTCTGGCATTGTCAGAACAATGCCTTGGGTCTAGGACTCACAGGGAAGCAACGCTATAGGGAAAGAGTGGCTGCAGTGGAGAGTATAAATATTTTAGGAATATGGCATAATATGGAAGAAATGTGTCCACTTGACACATGGAAGGCTGAAATGCCAAACATCCCCTAGCTAAATTTAGCAGAGTGCTCTTTATTTAAGAACGAGGTAGGCAACGTCCTAGAGTGTGCCAGAGCTGTCCTCTTGTGCTGGTCTCTAGCATGTGGTATGCCAGCAGGGCCAGAGCCCTGCACGTCTTTAATAGTGGCAGGGGCACGGGGTGAGTTCTGTGTGCCTTTGTGGGCCCAGGACAAGTCTTCCAGACACTGAACAGCTCATCCTTCCTGGGCGCCCTTAGTCAGGACATGTGGGCTTGGGAAGAGCTGTGCAGAGCCAGGCAGCTGCTGGAACCACAAGAACCTGCACTCACAGGCACTACTTTTTGTCTTTGATTCCTCCATTTGCAGCCAGGCCTATGGCTTTTGTGGAGATTATTTTTTCTTGAATTTAATTAATTTTGAAATCAATAATGACTTGTATTTATAACACCCATGGCAGAATTTGATGTATGTGAGTGGGAAGTCAATAATTGCAAGCCTGGGGAGAGTGAGTTGATGAGACAATCACGAACTGCTAGGGGCCAGTAAAGCCTCTGGCTGCTTCCCTGTGCCCACCCACGGGGCCTAGTTTGAACAGCACACATCCACTGAGTGTCCACCCTGAGCCCATCTCTGCCCAGATGCTGCCTTTTCCTCTGGAAATAGGTCCTTAAAATCAAAGTATTCAAAAAATAGAACTACCGTCATAAAGAAAAATCCTTTTGGTTTTGGGCCATCATTTCCACTGCTTTCGCACAATGAAGTATTTTGACTTTCAAATCCATTATCAGGGAATGTACATTTATGATATTTTCAGGACCTCTGAAGTATTTAAGAAGAAACAAGTTCCCAAGTTAGACAGAAAAGTTAGCCAGAAAGCAGGCAGGCAGGATTTATAGGTTCAGGCCCTCTGGAAACATTGAATGTGCCTGGACTCACTCCTGGGTGTGACCTAAGGGAAACTGAGGAGATGAGGGGTCAATTGGCACTGAGCTGGTGCTGCTCTGATGGGAACATTCCTGCATCTCCATTATTCTTTATAACTTGGAATGCACCCAGAATCTCCATGCCTTTATGAGAAGATACAAAAGGGAATATTGCACCTGTTTAGACTTGTGCTTCCCCAGATAGCCACACACCAAGTTCCCAATACATGTATTGGTTGGGCCTTGGGTCATTGCTCAGCACTAAATGTATCCCTGTTTACATCTGGTGCTGATGTGAAATGAGGTTCAGATGGCAGGTGCCTCGCGATTGTTCAGAAATCCTGACTGTCTGATCTGACTCCAGTCCATGTCTCAGAAAGCCAGCCCCAGATGGTTGCCATTGAAGCCACCATACTTCCTGGCCATCACTCTGCTATGCATCAGAACTTAGGGTCCTCAGGACAGAGACTAGGAACCTCTCTTTCTGCAGAAACAACCCTTCAGCTGGATGGGAGCTTCACCCCCAGACTGCCCAGAGGATGACCTTGTGGGAGATGCACTGAACCCCATAGGACTTTGGGACACCCTGGGTGCCTGGATCTGCTCATACCTCCCATGGAAGCATGTTTGGAGTTCAGTTGGCAAGAACAGGGCTGACCTATGCTCTCAACTCGATTCTTTCCTTCCTCATCCCCAGGTGGGACAACTGAGGCTGGAAGTTCAACAGGTGCCAAGGCCAAAGCCCCAAGCAGTACAGAACCCAGGGTTCTGCACTTGAACTTAGCCAAAAGGCCAAGAAGACAAAGAACCTGGTGCCTCTGCCAAACAGCACCAGGCCTGTGGGCCCAAGACCATATGGCTCCTGCTTAGTAAGTATGAATGAAGCAAACCCTAGGCACAGGAGGGCAGCAACCTGACACCAGATGATCCTGGAAGGAATACAAAACAGGATGCAATTAACTCTTGAAATGAACTGGGTGCAAACAACTAGGGCCTGGGTTTAGTGTTGAGGCAAGGGACAGGAGAGTCTTATGAAGAGCATGGGCCTCCAGTCAGAATCTGCAGCTCACAGATGGTCCAGCAGCTGCTGCTTTGAGTTCACGTTCTCTGAATTTCACTGAAGTCATGGTGGACGTCACTGATGTTGCCCTTGCTCACGAGCCTGACAACACTGGTGAATCCCTCCTAAGGACATCTAGGGTGTATGGATGGAGTTGGGTCATCTGCAGTATGTGGATGGAACTTGGTCGTCTGGGGTGTATGGAGTTTGGTGGTATTGTGAGTAGAGGCAAGCACTCTACCACTAGGCTACATTCCCAGCCCCCGAGAAGAGTTTAATCATCTAGAGTGTGTGGGAGGAGTTTTGGTCATCTGGAGCATGGGGAGAGAGTTTGACAATGGTTACTTCAACATTCTGCAATCACTAAGTCCAGATCACACAATGGCCCTATATGCCCAAGCAGTTCTTCCCAGCTTCAAGGAGATGGGTGCTGCCCATGGCTCAAGGAACACTCTGAGGGCAGTGGTCCATGAGAACACTGAACATGCCTGACTTGAAGATCTAACATCCATGACTACGCATGGGAACCAGGAAGGCTGGTTCCCCAAGCTTATCAGAACCCTTTCCTCACATCACCAGGGCAGCAGAGCAAGTGTCCCCCAGGGCGGAGGTCCCCAAACAGCTCCTCACCACTGAACCAAGTCACTAGCTGGGCCTAGCATGGAGGACAGGAAGTCACACTGGTTCTCTCTCCCCATAGCTGATCTGGGGCCTGGAAATGGACTCTGTAGACAGTTAGCTCCTGGGGAAGGCCAGCAGTGAGCTGCTAACCCTTTAAGTGCAAGGAACTGGGTTCAGTGGAGTGAACTAGGTTCAGTCAAGTGGATCTTCTCTCAACATAATGGGATGCATGTAAGTTGCTGATGGCAAGGCTTGTGGTGAAGGCAGGGGTTATTAGCTCTCCCATGGGGCTGCCCCAGCCCAGGGTGCCCACAAGCAGGAGGCCCACACAGCTATTAGGAGTAAGGGTCTGGGGGCTGCTTTGTCCAACAGAAAAGTCAAAGCAAGTGTAGGCAATCAGTGGAAAACTTTGGCATTAGACAGACAAGGTATAGATGGAGGGGAGTACAAGACAAAATTTCTCTAACCTCAGTCTCTCTACCCCATGAGGTAGGTGTTAACAAAACCACAAAAGGTCACAGTTCTGTCCAGTCTGGCTCTAAGTACACACCTGACCTAGCCACCTTATCCTATCAGGGTTGTCATCTTCTAGCTACTGGGACACTGGTTAAAACAGGCATTTCCTGGCTTAGGGTTTTGCAATCTGATGGGAAAAGAATTGGGGTTTGAACTAAAAATCTTAGTGAAAAGAGGAAAGCAAGACATCTGCAAAGGGGGAGAGAGGTAGGCTAACTGCCAGAGTAGCACTACCACCATCAAGGTAGGAGGCCCCTGTGCCAGGTAGGTGAGGAGTCCCTGAGTGACAAGAACAGACTCCCATGTTTGGGGGGCTCATGGAGGAATGGACACATAATCTATGTGTCCTGAGGCTCTCTGGGACCACTCAGATCTCTCACAGATGAGGTTCCTCACCTGAGCAGGCTGTGTACTACATGCTTGAGTACAGATTCAAAAGGCATCTGAACTCACTCAGCACAGCAAGGAGATGGCTGTGGTAGAGACAGTGGTCCTTCATGATAGCATGGTAAAGCATGGCAACACAGTGGTGCAGAGTATGTGCTGAGCTGGGAAAATGGGCACAGAGTGGCTAGGTACATACGTACTCCGAATTGGGAATGCCCTGGTTACCAACAATTATGTCCCCACAGGGAGAACCACTGTGACACAACACTCCCAGACCCCTGGGAAATTGTACCTCAGCACAACAGAGCCCTGACTAGAAGAGTTGCACCACTGTGCCCACACAGCCTGAGATGAGCCACCAGAAGCCAAGTGCTCCCAGACAACAAACTCAGCTTCTGAGCTTAAAAAGATGTTCCAGTTTGGGTCGTGTCTGTCACCATTTCAGGGCAAAGAAACAACTGTGCTGGTTCCTTGGAGTCTAGACTGCAGCAAAATTACACACAGGACAAGGAAGACAAACATCAGGAAGGCATCAGAGAAGCTGCCTGGAGGCAGTGTGGACCATGTACTGGCGTCCCACACCCAGACCCACTGCTACAGATCAGGATGATTTGCTTCTCTGTGAATTCTTGAATTACTGAGACTCAGGGAATCCTGAATACCAGTTGCAGAGCTTAGGCAGAGGCTTGGACCAAGCAAAGGCACTGCTGTGGGTTGGGGGCCTGGATCTCTGCATGGGAACCTACCTTACTCTCATCCTCTGGGTCATTGTAGCCACACGCATCTATGAAATCTGGAAACGTCTCTGACCATCCGTCACTTGTGCAGTTTTTGCTTATGTTTCCTGGAAAGTAAAACTCAGATGTTGTATCTGCAGGGCCTCAGTAGAGACAATGCTATGGCTGTCTGGAGGCTTAAATACTACTGGTCAGCAGGACATGACTGCCTCTTAGAAGCCTTGCAGTGACTAAGACAATAATGACAGAAATTATACTTGTAGTCACTCTAGCTTTATGTGCTACTATTTCAGAGTAGAATGAAAATTCTTAGTAGATTCTGATGCTCTGTCACTACCATCGTGACTATGGCCAAATCTCCCTGCCTGTTCTGCTCTGGATCCTGGGGCTTGCTCACTCTCCTCTCAGCCTGCCCCCCTCCTTTGCTGCCCAAGAGGCAGCACAGGGCAGGATCTACTTAGCTAACAGTTGGAGGAAAGTCATTGTGGGATTAAGGATTTAATTGCAAGAAATAATGGCAGTTATAAACTTTTTTTTGCTCTTTATTTTGAATTGTATCATTTGCTCTTCAATAAGCTAATTTTTTTTTTTTTTTTTTTTTTTGGCCAGTCCTGGGCCTTGGACTCAGGGCCTGAGCACTGTCCTGGCTTCTTCCCGCTCAAGGCTAGCACTCTGCCACTTGAGCCACAGTGCCGCTTCTGGCCGTTTTTTCTGTATATGTGGTGCTGGGGAATCGAACCCAGGGCCTCGTGTATCCGAGGCAGGCACTCTTGCCACTAGGCCATATCCCCAGCCCCTCAATAAGCTAAATTTTGTATAGTCAGTTTAGAAAGGCAGTATTCTATTTAAAAAGAATGTTTCCTAGCAGATGACCACACCAAATGGGACAGAGTTTGGAAAGTACATAATGAAATAAAGGTAATAGTTACCTGAGCCCTTCAGGCCCAAGTTCTTCCCTGAAGCTGCCTTCCATGGTAGCACTTAAGGTGCAGGTCCCCTGTGCATTTCCTACACATGAAGAGCTGCAGGGTCCAGAGCCTTGGAGTTTAGGAACTGTCTGCCCTTCCAGGCCACTGTGATGTAGATGTGGTGGGCATTGCTGTCCCCACACTGCAGATGGGAGAATAACTCCCAGAGGATTGGAAAACTGCTGAGAAGAAGACAGGTTTTCTGACTCAGAAGTTCCATGTGTCCTGTGGTGCACACCTGCTCACTAGTGTTGAGAAACCATCCCACTCTGAGAGCAGGCTCATCTCTGCCTGGGCAGTGTGCAGTAAGCCCTTCCCACAGGCTGGATGATACATAAAGCTGGGGCCCAGACTCAAGTGTGCAGATTCAAGGGGACTCCAGGGCTCAGCTCTGAATCACTTTCCCAGGGGCCACCTCCCAGTGTCCCTCCTGAGGTCATTCACCCAAGGCCACACCTGAGCTGGGTGTGTGTAGGCATCTGCTTCCTGGCCCTATGCCAATGTATTTGGAATTTTCAGAGAACAGTTATGGCCCAAGCTCCTGGTCAGGGTGGCATGGACTTGATGGTCGTTTTTGAAATTCAGAGTCTCTGAATTGAGATATGACCAGTGCTCAAGAGGCTTCAGCCAAATGAGGAAGAAAACAGACTCCTGAGAAGAGACAAAATCCCTCTCTGATATCCATTTCCTCCACCATTGATCATGCTGAATGCTTTGTTTTAAAGTGCAATATTATTAGTTCTCAAGATTTTTCCCATCACCACTGGCCCTGAAAAAATTATTTCTGCACATTTCGGCCAGGCATCATTCTTTCCTGTTTCTGGATGTCTTCTATCCTCTGCTTTTCCAGAAAGATTTCTCCCTGTGATGAAATTGTGAACCATGAGCCAGGCCTGCAGAGCTTCATAGAGCAAGCCCAGTACAGGGAAGGGGCCTGGCCCAGTCTACAAAGACAGAGAAGCTACAAACCCCAGGCCAACAGGAGGCCTGGGTCTGGGGACAGAGCAGAGGTGGTCCAGAGACCCACTTTCTCCACCTTCTTTCAGAACCTCGGGGACCAACAGAGCCTTCTTTATCTTTTCTTTGTCTCTGTCATCAGATGACATTGCTGGTGTTCTGGATCCTGTTTATCTGCATCTCTGGTTCCTGAGCTATTCTTGCCTAGTCTTCCTTCACACCTGTTATGCTCACCAGAGGACAATGTTCTTTTGCCCCTTAAAACAAGCTCCCTCCCCAATATGGTCCAGCTATTTCACAACTCTACTTGAAACAGGAAGTGGTTAGAAGTTGCCAAAAGAGGTAAGACTCAGCTTCTTGCTGCCCAAACAGGAAAACTTAGTCTCAGACATGACCATCCATGGAGGGGCATCCACAGTACCTGGCTTGCTGTAGAAGTTGCTGAACACTTTGGGGCAGGGCACGGTGACTGTTTCCCCCACATCTGCGGGGCGCCAGCATGTGATGTTGTCCCAGATGCCACCGCAGGCTGGAAGCAGAGGCAGAGGGTGAGAAACAGACCATGGGCTAGGAGCAGAGCCTGCCACGAGGCTGGGTAGATTTGTTCAGAAGCTCCACAAGAGGAAATCCATTGGTTAGATACCTACACCAGAGAGCACTTTTTGTATGAAGCACTTGCATAGTATTATTGAGAATGTGGGTAGCTTGTGAAATAATTTTTAACCAGCTTTGGAGAAATAAGGTCTGTGAACAATTCAGTGTGTACTATGTACTTTCACACATTTTATTTCAAATCAACAAATTATAATTATACATTTATGAGATAAATGAGATGTCTAACACATGTATATATTATAGAATGATCAAATGAAGCTAATCCATCCCCTCCAATACCATTTTTAAATGGTGAGGACATGTAAAACCCATTCTTTGGTATTTTGAAAATCACATCTTAACATTATAGTCCCCTTGTGGAGTGACATCACTAGGGCACACTTCCTCTGTCCAGCTGAGACTTTCCAGTCTTTTGCCAAACCCCCACCCCCAGCCCTGGAAGCCCCCATCTCATACTCTGCTCTAATGGGACAGATTACACACGAGGAGACCAGGCCATATTTGCTTCCTGTGTCTGGCAGAGCTTTCCAGGTTCATCTGTGTTGTCATAAATAACACTATTTCCTGTTTTTTAAAGAGTAAATAGTTTTCTACTGTGTATTTGTGTACATTTTTAAAGAAAATAATTTATTGTTTCAAAAAGAAATGTACTCATTGCCTGACTTATGAAACTGTAACCCCTCCATATATCACCTTTACCCCACAATAATTTTTTTTTTAAAAAGACCCTGAAGGAATTTGCTCCTCTTTTGTGAGATCTTAGTTCTGACGAACCTGAGCATTCCATAACATGGAAAGTAGACATGTCTTTAATAAAGAGATGACAAGGGGAAAATGTATCATTATTATAAAGGTGATAATACAGTTATACTACATTTTCAAACAAAAATTAAATTTCAAGGAAGTCATTATTTTCTTTCTTGCTGATCTAGTCTGCACTCCAGTGTGGTAAACAGGCAGGCTTGTCTTGATATTAGTTGAAGTCTTGTAGATTTAGTGAGAAGGGTCCTCTGGGGCAGATAGCTGCTTGGTGAGCAGAGTCTGGTGAAAGCAGGAGGCATAAACCATACACCCTACATACAACCAGGCTCTGGCTATCCTGAACACTGTGGATACACTGCCTAAGCCATCCTACCGTGTTGATTCTGCAAGTAGTTTTGTTCCTGTGACTTTATACTTGGCTCTTTGAGCACCACTGAGGCTGGCCTGCAGTGCTGAGGCTAATGGCACTGCCCACATTGGCTGGGATCATTATTCAGCCACATTCAAGAGGCACCTTCCAAGTTGGGAAGGTCCAAGAAGCTCTTGCCTAGCCCCACTGCTCTCTCTCGGTTTCCCTGGACTCCCTCACACCAGTGTGGTCAGCCTTCCTGGACAGCATTTCCTAACAGAGCAGTGTCTACCTGTACCAGCCCTGACCCAGCCCCACAGGCAGACTCCAGAGCCTGAGCAGTGGATGCAGGCCACAAGACTTGCAGAGAAGGTAGAGATGTTGTGATGGGAGGAGCTGACAGCAACCCTGTACATGTGAGGAACTGCCTTGCAGGCAGATGCTGGCTCCACCACTAGGTCCAAGGGGCTGTGCTTTGCAGTCCCTGCCCTCCTGCCCAACTCAAGATGCCAGAGTTCCTCTTGAAGACAACCACTCCAGAGAAATCTCAGTTCCTGGTTTTAATGGAAACACCACTGGGCATCACTTTTCTTCTTCAAGGATTGGTGGATAATGCAGAGCAACCAGCCAGTGCATCCTAGAGAAAACTCAGGTATGTTCTCACACAGCAGACAGAAGGGGCTTTGTACATGTTACCCACTTATTCCTCCTGAGCTTCTGTCCCTTCTATTGTGTGTGGGGTTTGAGAGTATAGGGGACACTTCAGTGTGAGAAGACAGGAGGACAGAGAAACTGGGGCGTGATTGTCATTTAACAGCAGCCTTGTATCTCCTTGGCTCAGCTGACTCTCAATGAAGACATACGATTGAGTCCAAGTTCTTTTATTATAGAGTGGCTTTTTTTCTTTCCCCAGGAGAACAAGACAAAGTACTTCCTGTACTCTGGCCATTCCTTGTACAGAATTTGTTGTGGCCAGAACAGGATGGCCATCTGGCAGGACACAGAGGCAGGTTGCTCTGGGAAGCTATGGCCCTATGAGGTTTTGCTTGAGTCTCAGAACAGAGAAGAAGATCCAAGAGTGAGGACAGACTTTCTGTAGGACACCTTGTGTGTCTGGCACACTTGTACCTCCAGGGGAAAACTTCAGATATGATATTAGATCCGTGGTGCAGAGTAGGACTCAGGCATCTGGTCAGGGGAGGGGCAGTCTCCTCAGGTCTTCTGTCAAGGCCTTAGGGAAGCCAAGACTCCTGAGTTCATTGGATTCCCTCTTGCATATGCTCATACACATGCACATACAGAGAAGTAACATGTTATTTACAGAAGTAGAATATTTTGTATTGCTAAAGTCCTGTATTCTTCCTCTTTTTGTGATACTGGAGTTTGAAATCAAGTTCTTGTACTTATTAGGCTGGCACTTGAAATTGGCTACCACTTGAAACTGGCTACCACTTTGGTACCATGACTCCAGTTCTGCTTTTTGTGATTTATTTTGGAAAGAAGACTCTAACAAACTTTTCTTTCCTGGCTGGCCTTGAACTACAATCCTCCAAATCTAAGCCTCTTGAGTAGATATGATTATAGGCATGAGTCAATAGCACCTGTCCTTTCCAATTTAACAGTGCATTTCTCACATTTCATGCTATTTATGTAAAAGGCCACCATTAAAATATGTTATATATAAATATTTAAATATATAAAGCATACAATTTTATTGTTATTACAAGGTTATTATAATGATTAATGTGTTGTATAGAGGGGGTACCTCACAATTCAGGCACTGTGTACATTTCTTTTGTTTTGTGTCAATCATGGGGCTTGAATTCTGGGCCTGGGCACTGTCCCTGAGCTCTTCAACTCAACACTTGAGCCACAGCGCCACTTCTAGTTTTTTGGTGGGCAGATAAGAGTCTCATAACTTTCCTGCCCAGGCTGGCTTTGAACCATGACACTCAGATCTCAGTCTCCTGAGCTGCTAGGATTATAGGCATGAGCCACTAGAGCCTGGCGCTACATTTCTCTTTTGAACTACAGCACCCCTTCCTTTGCTTCCTCCCAGTCTCCCCCTCCCATCCTTGCCCACAAGTTGCACAGTTCATTTTCCACATAGTGTTTACTGAACCTTGACTGCATTTGTTCACTCTTCCTCCCTCCCTTTCTGTAAACCCCTTTGAAGGGCCATTATTTTTTTTTCAAATTTTTATTATCAAACTGATGTACAGAGAGGTTACAGTTTCAAGGGCCATTATTTTTAATGGTAGTGTGATATTCCACAATATGAATGCAACAATTGAAATCTGTAAGCTCAATACATACAATCCTTTTAATATAAGCAAACAGTGATGAGAAAACTGTGTGACAGGAAATGTAGTTATTGAGAAATGAGTAAAAAGTACTTGGAATTTTATCTTTTTGAAGAAGTTATAGTTCTTTCTCAGTTGAAGAGAAACCTCTATGAAAAAGCTAACAAGGAAATGTGTAAAGAGTGGTTAGAGTTGGAGAACTCAACACATTTTCTTATTCAAACTACAGATTTGGGGTCAAATTATCAACAGGTACAGAAACCTTCTCAGTTTCTGACATGAAGGTAGAAATTTGGGAGCCACAGAGGTAGAGAAGCTTAACTATACTAGCGGAGCCACCAGGTTCACAGTCTGCCTGCTTGTGCAGGAGCTCACCTGTATAGGGATGCATGTGGGGTGGGCTCACCCGTGTGGGGTACACCTGCCTAGACCTTGGCAACTCGGGGGGCACCTGTGCCGGGTATACCTATATAGTGCACTCTGTGCAGGGTACACATGCACAACTTTCTGTTTCTTTTCTATTGAAGTGGATGCTGAACAAGAAGCTTTTTGTGATTCCTCTGGCTCTACTGTTGTGAAGCAATAGTCATACAAAAACAAATTATCTTCATTTTGCCACCAAAGCCACTGATTCTCTATGCCCATCATCAACTTGAAAGACTCAAAACTGGATGGAATTGGAATTGATCTGGGAAAGCATCATTTTAGGAGTGCTTTGTCCTCCTCTGAACTATGGTTCATCTGTTCCAACCTGAATTGCCCCAGAGTAGTGATTCCTACTTGCTGGCCTCTCCAAGGCATTGCATCATTGCTGCTTGTAGGAAGATGCTATATCTTCTGCATTGTATTCACAAGCAAGTAAAAACTGAGCCAGTATGCAGACCCCAGAGAGGACACAGAGGCCCATGGTTCCTTCCCAAAATAGACTGCTCCACACCCCAAAGACCACTAGTGCTATTCACAGAGCCTTGAGGCCAGCAGAGCTATAGAACCATCAGCTCAGGGGCCTAGCTCACTATAAGATCATGTCTTACATAAGGGACCCAAGTCTGACTTCATGTGATTTCCACTCTCAGCCTAGTTCTGTGCACTGAAGCCTTTCAAGGACAAACGTGGTGCAATCTCCAGAAGTTTGACAATATTTCCATCTCTACCATACCTTGGCTTTCTGTCCATAGACCTATCAAATAATAGGATTCTTGGACATCTGATATCTCCTGGACAGTTGGCAGTCACCTGAGCTGACTACAAGAGCTATCTGTTTTCTCATCTTGAGGCATATGGCAGAGACACAGGCACCAGAGAGCAGGCATCCAGGACTTCTTGTTTAGTGTTTATTGTAAATAAGCATCTGGAGCAAGCAGACATACACACAGGTGGTGTGATTTGGTTAGCAGGTTCGGATCCCACAGCTCCAAAGAAAGTGAACATAATGGCTCAGGAGACAAACCTGGCCTAGATATTATGAAGACAGGTCACTCTGCTAGGCACCCTGGACTTGGCTCCTCTGTAGGCCCCTGTGGGTGCTCTCTGCTCAGGTGGCAAACAATAGAACATACCATTACCCCAACTCCCATCAAACCCCAGTTATTCTGAGGGTAAACAATGATTACAGAAATTCTGCCAGCAGGGACTGGTTTTGTTCTGAGGGTGCATGTTTATATCACTTGTTTTTTTGTTACTGTTGGGCACAGTGTCTGATATCTGTAATTCTAGCTACTGAGGTAAGGTGAAGGATGAGGTAGACTGAGATTAGCCTAGGGAGAAGGTGATCAACCAATTGCTGGTTGTGGTAATGCCTGTCACCCAAGCTGCGAGGGAAGTGCAACTAGGAGGATCTCAGTCCAGATCAGCCTAGGTAAAAGTATGAGTCCCTGTGTTCAAAGTAAGGGATGGAAAAGGGCTGGGGATGTGGTTCAAGTGGTAGGGCCTCTGCCTAGCAAATATGAGGCTGAGCTAGACCTTTTAGTAACATAATCAATCAATCAATCAATCAAATTTGCTACTGAGATAAGGACAAAGGCAATTATGCTTTAGCTAACCTGGGTTGGGTGCCAAATATCATTTTTATAAAAGTTGTGATTAAGAATTATGACAGAAGCAGAGAGAAAATAAACCTTCAGAGGGAAACACTCAACTCAAGGGCCCAACACACATCAAGCTCAGGGAAACAGAGTGGGCTTCAGAGGACATAGAGCTCAGAAGTGAAGTAAGTGTGCTTCTCCTGGGGACAGCTGGTGTAGGTGTAGGTGAACACGTTGGAAGGTCCCAGGAAAGCTGATAAATAATGGAACAATCTCAGGTGTGGTAGTAACCTAACTTCCATGGAGGCAGAAACTAATGAAAAAGACACCCTTTCCTATTGATTCAACAGCTTTTAGATGGGTTCCACCAAGCAGTTTATGGCTTTGACAGCTTCACAGTGTTCACTGGGTACCTACTGTGCCAGCACCACACTGGACAGTGATGTCATCTCCCACAAGCTCTTTGATGAAGAGCTTTTCCTGACAGAATGAATGGCAGAGGTTTAGCTGCCCCCCCCCCCCAAGTCTCTGGCCTGAGGTTTGTGAACAAGCCCACACACAGTCTGAGAGAAACAGTGAAGAGGCAGGGTGGGAAAATGGGGAGACAAGGCCACACAGAGCAAGGACTCTACCTGTGTGAGAGTAGCAAGAGTGCCATACAAAAGCCAGTCTGTTCCAGATGGCCCTGGGTGATACTGATATGCCATTGCTGTTTTTCAGCATCAGACATGCAGCAGCAATCTCACCCTCAATTTCCTGGACTTAAGCTACAAACGAAGATTCAGAAAAAATATTGCTCAGCCTTTATTCCTGCACCCTGCACTGGACAGCACTGGGGAGCTGGCTCCCAGCAGACTTCAGGATCTGAGAAGCAACAGCTTGTTCTGGGCCTTAGAGGGATTGCAGGCAAGAACCACACTTTGGGATGTGAACTGACACTACACAACAGTCAGGAAGTAATTGTAGTTGCTAAATTTCAAAGTGACATACAGGAATCCAGATCAGAACTATACATTTAAAAATATGCAGAATCCAACACAACCGTAACCCATTTGTTCCAAACAGCCCACGTCTCCAATTGTGTGGCAGGACCACCAATCATCACCACTGTCCTTTGCTGTCAGGGTCTGTGGCCCATCCCACTCAATGCTGTATGGACTGAGGTGATATACACGAGTCAGGAAAAAAAAAAGTGCATTTAAGAAAATTGATGTGTGCTAAATGTCTGAGAAATGTCTGACTTCTCACCCAAGGAATGGTTGCTGTGCCTTTCCAGCCAGCACTGTTTTCCCACCCTAAGAACCTCAGAACTCTCTCCAAAGTTCTTGATTCAAGGCCTGGCCAGTGCCACAGAAGGTCCACAGCAAGAGGGAGTGTATGGCCCACTGCATGAGAAACCCTCGATGGCTGACCCCATTTGGAAAGGATTTTCGGCGTGGGAAATCCTGCCAGCTGATCCTGTGATAATCTCCCTTGGATTTATGATTGGGACTTGGGTGACTTCCCAGGACCGTCTCAGGACATCTATCCACAGCAGCATGACTCACGCAGCTAACAAAGCCTGACCCACAGGGAGGGAGGAGCTAACCCAGGCACGGAGACCCTGGCAAGGCCCATATGGGTGTCTGTGAGCACAATGCCTTGTGGAGTCACCCTCAGATCTAGGCAGGACCTGCCTATGCCACTGTGGTATGCCATGGCACCTGGGCCCCAGAGGGTTGTCAGTTAGTGCCCTTGGCTGGAGTCTCATGAATTCATCAATCCCCATCTGCTGGAAGCAGAGCCAGCCCCTCCCCTGCCCTCTCTGAACCTGGCCTTCAGGAGCTGTTGGAGCCTGCTTTGTCCCCTATGTCCGGCAGGCCCTGGCCCCTCCCTGTCAGTCAAGCAGGACTGTGTCTGAGGTGAGTAGGGTCCCATAATGGGAGCACCCTCTCTCCTCCTTTCCAGTCAACTCCCTTCTCTTCATTCTCTTTCTGTGCAAGGTGCAGACTTGCAGCCCTATGGCATAACCCTCTTCCTACCTCCTGGACCTCTGGGCAAGGCCCCTGTCGGTTCCTCCTCCATGGGAAGGGCTTGGGCAGCCCCCTGAGGGCACATCCCCTGGGCTCTGAGAAGGCCCTTTCTCTGAAGAGCTTCTGCAGAGCGATTGTCACACACTCCAGCCCTGGGATCTTCTTCAGTCTCCCTATAGATTGCTGTCTGGCACCCTTACCTGTGAAATTGACTTCTGGGAATTGCTTGTTCTCGTCAACTTCTACAAGGAACATCTTCATTGTCTCACCACTGGAATACTACTTGCTGCTTAAGTCTTTTCTGTTCCAGGGTTACCCTAATTCCTGGAGTGACTGCTTACAGTCCTAATCTTTCCTAAAATAAGCTCATCCTAACATCTTGCTTTTCCAAAGTTGTCCCTGGAATTCCACCTGAGGGCTGTGGTCATGTACACTACTCTCCTTTCCCAACTTATAGAGGGTCTGAGTCTGCCTCCTCGTCTTCTCTCAGGCTGAGCTCAGCCTAGCACTTGCTGGAAACCCAGGGTAGATATTCCTTTTCTCCCACCCCCGTCCCAGCTCCCAGCACATTTTGGTGTGGGGCAGGGTGGGGTGTGCACTGTACATACTTTCCAACTCCCAGGGCACTGCACACAGGCCAATCTGTGGCAGGGGCCCAGGGGGCACAGCATGGCTGTGTGGCAGGAAACATGCTCACCCCTTACTGCAGCTCCCTGCCCAGGCCAGTGCACAGCCTCACATGCAGGATCTCTCAAAGTGGACCTCTGTCCTCCCTCTCCACTGGAAGGGTGGAGCTGAGGTAGCAACTTGAACTCAGCCCCCAAATGCTGATGAAATATTTTATTCTCATGAACAAGACCATCACTAGAACATTCTTTGCAGCAGCAAAATAGTGTCAGCTGTATTAAAGTCCAAGAGCCTTGGAGAGACCAAAGGAATGCATCAGAACAGCATACAGCTCTTAAATTGAATATATGAGACAACACAGAATAGCCTCTGAATGCACTATTAAAATTAAAAACAAAAAAGAAAAGAAAAGCAAGATTCTGTGTATGATATGCTCATTTCCAAGTTCATGAAGACAAAAAAACCTGTGTGCATACCTGCTGGGAGTGAGTGCATACCAAAGGGAGTGAGAGGCTCTTAATATTGTAGATGAGGTCTGATTCAAACACACTTCTCACTGTATATACTTTTTTTGTGTGCTAGTCCTGGGACTTTAACTCTGGGCCTGGGTATTATCTCTGAGCACTTTTTGCTCAAGGCTAGTGTCCTACCACTTTGAGCCACAGTGCTATTTCTGGTTTTCTGGTGGTTTACTAGAAGATAAGAGTCTCACGGACTTACCTGCCAGGGCTGGCTTCAAACCAGAATCCTTAAATCTCAGCCTCCTGAGTAGCTAGAATTACAGTCATGAGCCACCAGTGCCAGACACTGCATATAGAGTAATCTTCAATGTATATAACTCATTTAATTTCTAATATGAGAATGCTCATTAATTCCTCCAGAAAAAGCTTTTTAAAGATTTTTTTCTCTGCCCCCTGAGGATCTAGGATTACAGGTGTGAGCCACTGGCAACCAATGCTTTTTAAAGCTTTTTACGGGCTAAGTACTGTATAAGATTTGAAAGACATGACAGGAAACAAGATGTCTCTCTTTCTCACAGTGGAACAGAAGGACCCAGTTCATAGTAAGTTATGGTCACTGGGGTGACAGGCAGTACAACACACTCAGATCATAAAGAAGGGTGGGGTCACTGTCTGGACCTGTGAAGGGACCTTCCATGAGCATCTTGCAAAGTGGCCTTCCCTTCCCACTGCCTTCTCAGAAACAGGTTGGAGAGGCAGAGATGGTATTCACCTGATGGTTAGGGTAGTTCCCTGTGCAGCCTTGGCTGGCAGTCTCTATAGCTGCCTGTGAACCCTCAGGTTTCTTAGGATGGAGTTGTGTCTTAGAAGATACCAGTCCTCTTCTAGCACCTGGAAAGCTGTGGTGGACCACTGTGCTAGCTTGCAAGTGGGGAACAATCTCAAACCTCTCACACATCCCCACATGAAAAATCAAAAGCAGCCAGTACTCTTTGTTTAAAACATCAAAGCCAGCTATTCAGCCCTAAACTAACCTTGCCATTACAGATGCTTCAGTCAGACTGCATCTCTGCTCTGCCAAACCCTCGTGTCTCCAGAAGTGGGCATGAGGTGACAGAACCACGTTGAAGTGACTCGGAGCCACACCAAGGCTCCTACCCTACCCTGCCAACACATGGCAGAGGTCCAAGCAAGGCCTCCAGGGCTTCCCTCCATGTCCATCTGCCAGCACAGGCCCCATGAGGGGCTTCTGAGGTAACCTTAGGTGTCTGTGCCTTGAAGGACTCCATGTACACAGGCAGGATTCAGTAGGTTTTAGCAAGGAACCAGCATTGTCACAAAGGGGAGAATAATTCCCTGGCTACCAGAGTGAGTGTTCTGAACAAGCTTGGAACTGAGATTAGTTTTTCTTAGGGTTGTTGCATGTTTTTTTTTCTTTTGAAATGGATTCATCATGTAACACAGAGCAAGATTCCATATCAGGCTTATACAAATTATGCCACTACAAACTGCGTCTGGTCCTCCTTCACACCAGCTCCTTCATCCTGTGGGATTTAAAGTAGTTCCCACAGATCCTGAAAGATAAGCACTGTCCCTTCTGGCTTAATGAGGCCAATGTCTGCTCCCATCCCATGGCCTGGTCCCACCAGAAGGCTCACCTAGCTCTGTCCCTGTGCAGGCTCTGGTTCCCATCACCTTCAGCATCTTCATCCTGGCAACCTACTATTTATACTCCTAGCACTTGGGCCCCCACTATTCCAGTGAGTAGAAAGAACTGTGGCCATTCTCATTTCCTCTTTAGAAAAGTATCTTTTTAGGTCTTTGGCCCATTTGTTTAGGGAGCAGTTGGTTCTTTGAGAATTTATTTTGGAGGAATTTAATTTTTTGAGTTCTACAGATATTTTAGATATGAGGCCTTTGTCTGTTGTATGGCCGGTAAAGATCTCCCAATCTGTGGGCTTTCTATTTATCTTGCAAGCTATGTCCTTTGCCCTGCAGAAGCTCTGCAGTTTGATGCAATTCCATTTGTCCAACCTTTCTTTGATTTGTTGTGTTTCTGGCCTTTATTAAGAAAGTTTTGTCCTGTGCCAAGGAGCCCAAGTATTTCTCCTATTCCTTCTTGTAGTGTTTTCAGGGTTTCTGATTTTACCTTGAGGTCTTTGTCCATTTGGGATTGATTTTGGTGCAGGGTGATACATAAGGATCTAGATTTAGTTTGTTACAGGTGTTGAACCAGTTTTGCCAGCACCATTTGTTGAAGAGGCTGTCTTTCTTCCATCCTAATTTTTTTAGCTCCTTTATTAAAGATTTAGTAGCCATAGGTCTGTCTGTGGGTTCTTTTCTGGGTTTTCAGTTCTATTCCATTGGTCCTCAGGCCTGTTCTTGTGCCAATACCAAGCTGTTTTTACTACTATAGCTTTATAATACAGCTTGAAGTTTTGGTATTGAAATTCCTCCAGCACGGTTCTTTCTGCTTAGGATTGTTTTTGCTATCTGGGGTCTTTTATTGTTCCATATGAATTTCTGGATTGCTCCCAGGAAAAAAATCATACTAAGTGAAGTGAGGCAGTCCCAAAGATACATGGACTCTATGGTTTCCCTCACTGGTAATAATTAGTACATGTCTAGGACCGTCCTAGCAGAAGATCACAATAGCTCAATAGCTATGCCCATATGAACACATAAGATGATGGTAAGCAAAATGAACTCCAAGTCATGGAAACAAGTGGTATATCGTTGTTATTGTTATTTTCAACATGCCATGTAAAACCGTGCCTCCCCCTCCCCCAGTATTTCCTTCCCGTGGTTTTACCCCTGATATCACTGGATATTGTATATACGTGTATTGGAACTAGGGAAGGGAGAGGGAATACCAAAATAGAGAGACAAAGGATAAAAAGACAAACAATGCAACAGCAATACTTACAAAACTATATGGTGTAAACCAACTGTACATCTCATGGGGGAGAGAGGGAAATGGGGAGGGAGGAGGCAGGGAGAAAATGAGGGAGGAGGTAACAAGTTAGATAAGAAAGGTACTCATTGCCTTATGTATGAAACTGTAACCCTTCTGTACTTTACTTTCACAATAAAGAAAAAAAAATAAAAAAAGAACTGTGGACCCAGGCTGTTTTTGCAGGGAAGTTAGGCTGTCAGTCAGCTCTGCCTTTTTCCCAGGGCTGGTGGCTGGCAACCAAGCACTTCTTTCAAGACAAAAGGTAGAGTAAATCAGATAAAAATATTATTTTCTTTTTTTTTCTCAAATTTTTATTATCAAACTGACGTACAGAGAGGTTACAGTATCATACGTTGGGCATTGGATACATTTCTTGTACTGTTTGTTGCCTTGTCCCTCATGCCCCCCTCCCTTCCCCCCTTTCCCTCCTCCCCCCAGGTGTTCAGTTCACTTACACCAAACAGTTTTGCAAGTATTGCTTTTGTAGTTATTTCTCTTTTTTTACCCTGTGTCTCTCGAATTTGGTATTCCCTTTGAATTTCCTACTTCCAATACCAGTAAACACGGTTTCCAATATACTCAGATAAGATTACAGAGATAGTGTAGGTACAAACATAGGAAGGTGATACAAAACATTATCAATAATAGAAACTACACATACACATAGGACGTTGAAAGTAGTTACAACTGTGATATATCACTTGTTTCCATAACATGGAGTTCATTTCAATTAGCATCATCTTATGTGTTTCTAAGGGTATAGCTATTGGGCCTTGTGATGCTCTGCTATGGCTTGCCTAAACCTGTACTAATTATTCCCAATAAGGGAGGCCATAGAGTCCATGTTTCTTTGGGTCTGGCTCCATCTCACCCCAGCAAGAATGTCATATATCAAGAAAACTAATAATAACAATTGTTGGAGGGGATGTGGCCAAAAGGGAACCCTACTTCATTGTTGGTGGGAATGTAAACTGGTTCAGCCACTCTGGCAAGCAGTATGGAGATTCCTCAGAAGGCTCAATATAGAACTCCCCTATGACCCAGCAGCCCCACTTTTGGGTATCTATCCAAAAGCCCACAAACAAAATCACAGTAATGCCACCAGCACAACAATGTTCATCGCAGCACAATTTGTCATAGCGAGAAGCTGGAACCAACCCAGATGCCCCTCCATAGATGAATGGATCAGGAAAATGTGGTACATTTACACAATGGAATTTTATGCCTCTATCAGAAAGAATGACATTGTTCCATTTGTAAGGAAAAATATTATTTTCTATAAAATTAAAATGGAAAGTAAGAGACATCAATGTAAGGCATCCAATCAGATTTTTGTGATCACAAGTAAATCAAGTAAGTTTTCCCACTTGCACCAAAGAAGGGAAGCATCCTGCAGTCTAGATCTGAGATAACAGGGGAGGCATTCTACAGACAAGATCTGAGCTTTTCAGCTATCACTTGTAACCAAGTGATTGAGCAGTGTTCTCTAACTCTATCTGGGGTACAGCAGCCCAGGAACCTGTTGGAGTTCACACACAGATGGCCTCTCAAAGGGTCCCAGCGAGCACATCTCCATGTGCTGACTTACTGTAGGGGAGTGTGGGCCCTAACAAGTCCCTAACAATAAAGTTACATGGGTACATATACATCATATACTACACAGAGAGCCACTGGCAGTTCCAGGTCAGGGCTGGCCACAGATTGCCTGGCTCTCACAAAACTTAAAAAAAAGGGGCTGTTTTCAAACTTATAAACAATTCAAGTATTTTAAATAAAGCTTTAATTTCTGCTAAATCCTCTGAAAATAGGAAGCTGGACATTCTGTAACCTGCATTTCCTCAGTGAACAGCCAGCTGGAGATGAGGCTAACTCTTCCCAGGACCCCATGGACACATGGTTCCTAAGGCCTGTCTTCCCTGCCCAGCTTTCCTGAACTCTGAATTCTCACTGAAAGATGCTGACTCACAGGCTGCGAAGTTTGTCCATGCATCTTCACTGTCACAATCAAGGTCAGCATGCATTCTTCACAGAGCCTGCCTTTCGGCAGGTGCTACAAAGTTGAGGAACTGAACTCATATTCTCTAGATAGAGTTCATTAAGACAATTTGGAAAGTGTGGCTTTGAGAACTGTATATATATGTTGTGTATGTGTCTCGGGATCACAGGTATTTAAGGCTGGAAAGAATCCTGGGACCAGATAAGGAAATGGAGCTTTATGGTATATAGGAAAGGCAAGGAGGAGGCTACTGTAGCAGAGCTGCTCTGTCCAGCCTAGGAGCCACAGGTGCCTTTGGCTATGGGTCCCTGAACTGTGGCCTCAATGGTCATACCCTTGTCAGATAAAAGTATTCTAGGGTCTAAGACAGCATAAAATAATTAATAATAATAATAGAGTAAAAGTCAAAATGATAAGGAATTAGATATATTCATGTACATATAAAAACAATTAAATCAGTTGTGTGGCTTGTCTTGAGTTCTATTGGGAAGAGCTGGTCTGGAACCAAGACCAAATTCTGAGGTCTGCTGGAGGACTGTGGGCAGTTTTAACAGAGTCTTACTTTGATTTTGTTTTAACAGAATCTTACTTTGATTTTATTTTCTTGTTTGTTTGTTCGTTTGTTTTTTCCAGTCCTGGGGCTTGAACTCAGGGCCTGAGCACTGTCCCTGGCTTTGTTTTGCTCAAGGCTAGTACTCTGCCAACTTGATCCACAGCACCCACTTCTGGCTTTTTCTGTGTATGTGGTACTGAGGAATTGAACCTAGGGCTTCATGTATATGAGGCAAGCACTCTTGCCACTAGGCCATAGTCCCAGCTCCTTTTATTTTCTTTTTTGAAGAAGATAAAGTTGTAGCATAGATTATAGAAAAGAAAGCACAAGGGTGGTGTCTGTGGCTCACACCTGTAATGCTAGTAACTCAGGAGGCTGAGATCTGAGCATCATGGTTCGAGGCCAGCCTGGACAAGAAAGTCTGTGAGACTCTTATCTCCAATAAACTATTCAGAAAAGGCTGGAAGTAGCACTGTGGCTCAAGTGGTAGTGTGCTGGGCTTGAGCACAAAAAGGCTCAGGAACAGAACCCAGGCCCTGAGTTCAAGCCCCAGGACTGACAAAAAAAAACATATATATGTATATGTGTGTGTATATATATGTACACACACATTACACACACACACACACACACACACACACACAGCACAAGAACAAAGTTGTCATTACTTTTGATGAATGGGGTGCTGTCTCAAAGCCCTTCTGTGAGTATAAGCATGTGGGAGGCCCAGTCAGTGCAAAGTGTCCCAGTCTCCTTTCTGACTAATTCTGAGGGCAAATTGGACAGGTTCACAGAATTTAAAATAGGTTTATCTTCAAGAAAATAAAAGTCCTATTTCCCTGTTTGCTCTTTCATAAGTTTCTATCATTATTATATGGACTAAAGTCACTGTAATAAGTATGGCCAAGATTTTAAAATTGAAGATCTCTAAATAAGTGCTCACTTTTTGAAAAATTAGACCTGACTTCGAAACCACATAAGTGCTATTGTTACCAAGCCATAGAGACATATTATTGTTGAAGATTAAGATTTTTAAAATTTAAATTTACTGTCAAGGTGATATACAGAGGGAAAGGTTTACATGAAGACCTCACTGGTGCACTGCTACATGAGGTTTGCCAGCAGTTTGCTTGCACTGGGAAAGCAGACCTGTCTTTAAGATGTAGTGGGCCTTTGCCTCACAGTCAGGACAGGAGGCTGTGAGAAGTCTGCCTGTACTTTCCCAAATAAGCAGATGCATCTATCCATGACTTACCTCTGTGGTTTTCGGTTTGAGTGCTTAGAAGCTCTGCACATTTTGTTTCTTCCTCCTGTATTTCCAGATGAAATCGACATTCTGGATGGATGCTGTTCACCTGTTCAAGGTTAAAAGAAATAAAAGCATCTAAAAATTGTGCAAGAATAAAGTCAAGCAAAAATCTACATGAACAAAATGCTTCATAGTTCTCAACTACTTTCAAACTAACGTTTATTTAAAAGTGACCACTTGGTCACGTGGCCTTGAAGGCATAGCAAATGCTTCTGATGAGGTCACGAGTCATGTGACAGTGGCTTTCAGGGGATTCCTCTTCAGCTCAAGTATGGTGGGGATATTCTGGTGGCCAAGAAACGCAGGTGTGCAAGACTGATCCTGTGAGAGAAAGTGGTTCATCATGGCAGATGACCTAAATTGATTCCTGTATGAGAAGTTACCAAGTGTTAAGGGGACTCCATGCTATTGTGTCAGATAGAGATGGAGTACCTGTTACCAAAGTGGCCAATGATAAGTCTCCTGAGCATGCTTTGTGACCTGGCTTCTCATTTGCTTTTGCCCTTGCAACAGACCAAGGGAGCAAACTTGGACTTTCGAAGAATAAAAGCATCTGCTACTGTAACACCTACCAGTGGTTCAATTCAATCCTTTACCTCTCATGATGAGTTTCATAGACAGAAGCAATGACAACACAGGACTAATTGTCAGTCTAAAAAAGGAATTTGTATATACATGTATTTGAACTAGTGAAGGGGAATATCAAAATGAAGAGACAAATGATAAAAGACAAACCAATGCAACAGCAATACTTACAAAGTCATATGCTGTAAACCAATGGTACAACTCATTGGGGGAGGAGGAAATGGGAGGGGGAAAGGCAAGGGGTGGGGAGGGAATGAGGGAGGGGGTAACAAGTTGGATAAGAAATGTACTCCCTGCCTTACATATGAAACTGTAACCCCTCTGTACATCACTTTGACAATAAAGAAATAAATAATTTTTTAAAAGAAAGGAACTTGTCCCATTATTTGAAGAAATGATCAAAGTTGTAGAAGTTTCTTAATCAAATGGTGGTTTTGATGTATACCTTGTCTTGTTATAACAACACAAGTCAACCTAGCAATATGTGGACTTCAATAATACTTCTTCTATATGTACATAAGGAAGGGCCTCTTTCCTACCTTATATTAAAGAATCAGCCTGTACCTGTGATTTATAGACAGATGCAGTATTACATTTCCTTTGTAAGGTCTCTTCCTATTTAGAGAGTTCAGGGGATAATGGGGATAATCTGAAATGGTTCAGTCTCTCACAGCTCTAGTGGAGTTAGTGCAGTCACCATATGTGGATGGGATCCTGTTCCATGGATCAGAATCAAAATGGTGCATTGATCCACTCAAGCCTTTGAGTGCTCCCTGTCAGACAGGACTCCCTGGTGGCAAGGGCACAGCAGACCCTTATACTGCAAGTAACAATGAGGAGATATTTTCCATTGCATTGAGTGTGAGGAAGAAAAAATGGCGTAGTAAAAGTAATAAAATCAGTACAATCACTAACTTTATATATTACTTTCTGGTACAGAGTCATATCACTAGTGAGTTCTTTTCAGGGGGTGCTTGTCTTTAATGAAAAGGAAAATTATAGCTTACTCATTCTTCCTACTCTGCTCTCTATAACCAATCAGTGTTTTAATTTTTTCTCTTTATAGAATTTAAATATGACTTGTTACTGAATTTTTATTCCAGTATCAGTATGTATGTAAATGTGATAGTTCTAGCCATTTTCATACACGAGTATAAATAAAATAGTATTTTTTAAAATAAAAGTGATCACTTTCATTTTCCTTGCATGAATATACTATTCACTTTTTAATAGGTTTTTAATGAAACAAACCTAAAATCTAATAAAGCTTTTTTGTTTTTGAGCAGGAAAGTTAGCATACAGCATTGTATATTGTTAGTATTAAGGGTAATGGAGCTCTTTTAACTAACCCATAATGACTTACTATTCAAAGCTGTCCTCTGTATAGCCTTTGATTTGATTAAAGTAAGTGCATGTTTATTCTTAAGGACTGCGTGCTATACACAGCGCCTTGCCCGAGGACCATCTGTGTTCACTGTGGTTGTAAGAGGATAAGGGCATTTTTAAAGGCTTTAGGACACAATTGAAACTTAACCCTTACAGACAAAACTGTAATCATTTTGACTCTAGAACTTGGTGTAAAGGAGTTTTTCAAAAAAATTAGAAGTATGAGAAAGGAGAGCCGAGGTGAGAGAACCATATTGCTGTGGTTCCACTGTGATGTCCAATTTCTAGTCAGGATACACTGTCAGGCACACAGAGTCTGTGTATGTAGTCACTGATGCTGCCCATGGGCATGGGTAACAGAACCTCAGCGACAACCAGTCTCAGCACAGTTCGTGCTGCTCTGCTTCACAAACGTCCGGATTCTGGGTTTTGATGCCTCTCTCAGACCTCAGCAAGACCTACATTGAGGGCTGTAGCTGCCCCCTGCTGCCTGCTCACCCTCCCTCCTTCCTTCTTTCTTCCATTTTCCCTCTCTTCTTCCCTCTTTTCGCCCTCCTCCTCCTCCTCCTTCTCTTTCTTTCTCCTCCCTGTATCTCATATTCCACAGCTCTCTCACTGTATTTCTCTCTCTCTCTCTGTCTTAATCTTCCTCCGTCTTAATCTCTCCTTTTGGCATTAAAACTGTACTTTTACTAATGTTGTAAGAAATAGAATCATACTCTTGGCCATATTGTGGTCATCTGTCTTTATCCCTCTATTGATACAGGTCAACTAGAATTTCAACCAAGAACAAAATACCAGAATTAAAAGAAGAAACTTATGCTGTATTCTTCTTAACCCATTTAACTCAACTACTAGACAACCACCAAACACAGAGATTCCCTGCAAGCCTTGTGCTTTTCAAACATAACCAAGTTATTACATTTAAGAATTAGTGAGGCTATATCCATTGTAAACACACACACACACACACACACACACACACACACACACACACACACACACCCCCCTACTAAAAGCCGGCGAGCATCTGGCATTTCAGGACATTCGCAGCGATGGCTAATTTGGGGCCACCTCGAAGGCTGGAGTGGAGTGGGCACGCCCGGCTAGGTCTTAAGAAGCCCTCCCACTAGGTGCTGCTTGGGTCGGGTCATTCCTGGGCTGCGCCCTCACAGAGACCAGGGAGCTGTCAGGGCGAGGGAGTCGTGTGCTCCTGAAAACCAAAACTGTATCCGCGATAACTGTTTGCCCTAGACAACGTCGGTTGGCTGCAAAGGCTTCAGAACAGAGCGAATCCTTCAGACAGCCATCCCGGCTGCGAGGTGCGCACGTAAAGCACGTGCGGGGCAAACGCACCGGTCCCGTCCCGGGGAGGAAAGCCGGCGCGGGGCGAGCGCGGAGGGCAGGAGGGCAGCCTTCCGCGGGACCGCCCCGCGCCGCCGCGCACGTGCAGGAAACTTCCGAGCGGCGACTCCCGCGGAGCTCTTCTTTATAAAGCAGAGTATTCCCGAAAGGAAACTTAGTCACGCCACGCCACGACCCCACCAAGGCACGAACACAGCCAGGTCAGCACCGAGGACCCCGAGGTGGAAGACGTATTTAACCACCGCGCCACTCCCGCGGCGCCCCGGGGCCGGGCCGGCGCCGGTGGCCGCGGAGGCCGGGTCGGCGCGGCGGACCCCGGGCGCCCCGGGCGGCCCGCCCGGGACTCAGGGACCCCGGCCCGGGGCGCACCGACCTGCTCGAGCCCGGTCATCGCCCGGTGTCAAAAAAGAACTGGGCCCCGCTTCTGGCGCAGGCGGGCGGGGGAGAGCGGGAACTCATCCCGGGCTGAGCCTCCCGAGGCCGTCGGGCTCCCGGCCGCCCCGGCCCCTTCGGGCAGGGCGGGCGGGGTGAGGACTCACCGGCAGCAGCAGCCAGCAGCAGCAGCAGCAACAACTCAGCAGTGCGGGCGCCCTCATCCCGGGCTCGGCGCTCCGCCGTGCTGAGCGCCCGCATGGGCTCCGAACACCCAGCGGTCCTCGGTGCCCGCCGGGCTCTTCCCGCGCCCCCAGCTCCGCGGGGCGGCGAACCTCCCCGCCTCGCGCCCCCCTCGCCGCGCCCGCGCTCCCGCCCCGCCTCGCTCCGCCCCGAGCCGCCGCGCCCCGCCCCTTCCCTCCTCCGGAGTGGGTAGGGAGACCAGAGAATGAAAAGAAAACTCGGTGGAAGCCGCTAGGGCTCAGGAGAGGAGC
Source organism: Perognathus longimembris pacificus (assembly GCF_023159225.1). NCBI lineage: Eukaryota > Metazoa > Chordata > Mammalia > Rodentia > Heteromyidae > Perognathus > Perognathus longimembris. The sequence continues at coordinate 154,715,103 of NC_063162.1, forward strand.
TCAGGTTCACCAAAGGCTGGAAATCCCCCCGAGGCAGACGTGGGTCCGGGGTCGGTAGGTGGCTGGTGAAACTGGAAATCCCCCTCTCCCCGAGTTTGAAGCCAGGAGGCGCGGTGGGGTGCCCTGGTGAGAAGAGCCCCGCGACCCTGACTTTCATGAGGGAAGCCTCCGGCCTCCGATTAGAACAGGATGGAGATTGAAACACCACTTTAAAGTGGACATGGTGCTGGCCCTGTGGCGAGGGTGAAGTGCCCTCCACAGAAATGGTCCTGGGTCCTTCCGGTGCCATGCCCAACCACAGGAGTAATTCGGTTTCTGAGGATTCCCTCCTCTTACAGGCTTCCGGGAAGGGTGACAGAAGTCTCCAGTGTGCCCGGGCCTCTAAAGCCATTTTCAAGTTGTTCCTTTGAAGAAACTTATTTTTGCCTTTAAAACCTGGATATTAGCTTTCAGTTGGGAAAAAAATTCTCTCATCTCCTTAGTGATATACCTGGGATCTGGACAACCTCATTGGATCCATTTCTTTTCCTAGTTCCAATGGTAGATTGTATGGGAAGAAGCAGATGGTCAGGGAGCCAATGGTGGTGGGCATCCTTTCCGGGCCTGGTTTCTTGACTCCTGGCTCCCTGGGAGCAAAAGGAGAGCTTGATCCTTTTCGATTATGGTTTCAGTTCCCGAAGGCACAGCATCAGCACCTCTCAGCATCCTCAGCTGGGACCCAGCTGTGATGCCCTGGGCATGATTCACACCTGGTGCAAGCAAGCCTCTGTAGTCTGTTAGCTCCCAAGGATAGAGCAGAATTCCTAAAATGTGTTTGGCCTGCTTCTCAAGATGATTCAGAATTTAAGTCAGAGGCCAGCCTTGGGATGTCTCTACCAGGGTCTAAGCATCCAGATGTGCAGTGCTGCTGTGGGATGTACCCTGCTAAATGACAACAGGCAAGGGCTCCCACCTCAGGGCAGGTTCCACCCTCTACTGCTCTCACCAGTAATGGCACAAGGAAAGGAATGTACTCACCAGAGTAAACCTCCAGCATGCTCTGCACAGCCTTAGAGCCAGCAGTCCCTAGCTCTTTCCCAGCTGTTAGAAAGCTTGGTCTGGTGGGATTCAAACATTCCTGGCTTCCTTTAATTTACAAGGTCTCTGCCCCTAGCCCAGTTCACATCTAGACTGCCACTGGGACTGTGTCATGATACAGGTAAGTGTCTCTTTTTCCAGCCTCAGTTCATGTACCTGTACAACCACTGTCTGTGGGGTCAGAGGAATGATAAGGAAATCTCATTTAGGGATGTGAGTTCCCTTGGTGTGAAGATTCTAAGTGTTGACTTCCTGAGCTGACCAGAGGGTCTCCCGGCCCTGAATTTCTGGAGTCTCCTCAGGATGTCTCCTTTGATATGCTGCAGATGCTGTTTCTCTACATCCTCCCCCCCCCCCCCCCGCAGGTTTGCAATAGCCAGCACAGCACAGGTCCAGGCCCTGTAGTTTCATAGTCAGCTACAGCCTCTTACCTCCCAGTCTCTTATGAGCAAGATGATATTTTTGCTTTTCTAAGTTGACTTTGGCAAAGCTCCCCATATGGATGAAGTATGAGGGAAGGAGAAGCAACCACCAGCTTCCCCAGAGAGCAGTGACGACTTCAGGCTAAGCATCTTCTGTGCCTTCACTGTGGGCCTAGGTAACTCTCCTTTCTCTAAGGTGGCTTGCATTGTGGGAGGGACCTGGGCAGAAAGTGGAGGAGTGGGTGGAGTGGAGCCCCTGGAGCCGGAGTTCACTCTCTGCAGACCCTCTGACACTTCCAATATTGTTGACCTTTGGGGCTTACACACTGGCATCATCGGACAAGTCTCATTCAATGTTTAGTTGCAAAGCACTCAGTAAGCCTGGCTCAGAGGCTTTCAGGCATACCTGGAGAGAGTTGTTCTTCATGAGGTGCCTAGAGAGGAGCCACAGTGACTGTGGTGACCATGTTTCAGAGCAGCTATATGTCCAGATTAAAAGTGAGCCAAAAATAGAGGGCCACAAATACCCCATTACTCATCCACAGTTTTCCCATGTGTTTGTGTTATAACATCTTGTTCTGCTGTGGCTCAATGTTGCAATTAATGGTCCAATATTATCATCAGCTAATATCTGCAATTCACTCTGGGGTTTGTTCCTGGTGTTGTTCTTTCTATGGGTTTGGGCAAACCTATAATAACACATACCTCACTGCCCTAAAAGTGCTCTGGGCTCCACACATTCACCCTTCCCACCCCAGCCCCCGGCAACCACTGGTCTTTCCACTGTCTCTATAGTGTTCCCTCTTCCAGAACACCACAGAGTTGGAATTATCCAGTATGTAGCCTTTACAGAATGGAGCCTTTCACTTTAATTTACATTTAACATTCTTCCATGTCTTTTTAAGTTGTGATAACTCTTTTCAGAGCAAACAATATTCCTCTTTCTGTGGATCAACATTTACCCATCACCTACTTCTAGTTTGTGCCAACTATGAGTAAAGCTGCTATTATCCATGTGCAGGCTTTGTACAGATACAGTTTTAATATTGAGGGTAAATACTAAGGAGAGTGTTTGTTGGATCTCATGGCAAGAGGATGCTTATTTTGTAAGAAACTTCCAAAATGTCTCACAAAGTAGCTGCACCATCTTTTATTCCCGCCAGCGAAGACAGCAAGTTTCTGCCATTCCACATTCTAGCATTTGGTGTAGGTAGTGCTTGGGATTTTGACTTTTTAATGCATAACTTAGTGGTGTTTGCTGCTGCTTTAGTTTGCAATTCTCTGATGACTTCTGTGTATAACATCTGTCATGTATTTATTTACTATTTGCAAGCTGTTTTGGGTGAAGATGGCTTTAAAATTTTTAAAACTTTCATTCATTTACTGTTGAATTTTTTGGCCAGTCCTGGGCTTGGACTCAGGGCCTGAGCACTGTCCCTGGCTTCTTTTTGCTCAAGGCTAGCACTCTGCCACTTGAGCCACAGCACCACTTCCGGCCACTTTCTGTATATGTGGTGCTGGGGAATCGAACCCAGGGCCTCATGTATATGAGGCAGGCACTCTTGCCACTAGGCCATATCCCCAGCCCTACTGTTGAATTTTTAAAGTTCTTTTTATTTGACTGTATTTTTTTTCTCTTCTCTTTTGGTACTGGTAATTGAACCCAGGGCATTGCACTTGGTAGGCAAGAGCTTTTCTGCTGAGCTATATCCCAGCCTGGATGTTCTTTTTAGTTGACATATTGTTTCTTTTCTTTTTAAAATTTAGTTTAATTGTAAAGATGATATACCGAGAGCTTACAGTGATATAAGTAAGGTAATGAATACATTTCTTGTTATACATTATTACCCCCTCCCTCATTTTTCTCCCCCTTTCCCTCTCCCCCAGCCACAACTTGTAAATTTCATTTCCAACATAGTGTCTTGTGAGTATCACTGTTGCATTGGTTCACCCTTGGTCCTTTGTCTTACCATTTTGTTATTCCTCTTCCCTTCCCCCAAACAGATAAATGAAATAAACTGTTTCTTTATCAAATACGTGATTTGTAAAGATTTTATCACAGCGCAGCTTGTCTTCTTATTACCTCAAGGTATTTTGCAAGGCAGAAAATTTTTAATGAAATCTAGATGAACTTGTCCCTTTGATCATACTCTTGACGTAGCTGTAAAAGTTGTTATTCAAGATCATGTGTATTTTCTTATGTTATCTTCTAGCAGTTTAAAAATTTTGCATTTTATATTTAGGTCTCTGATCTAACTTAGATCTAACTTAGAGTTAATTTTTGTAGAAGGCATGAGGTCTTCATCTAGATTTATTTTTTGCATGTGATGTCCAGTTGTTTCAGAATTTTTTGTTGAAAAGATCACCATTGTAACATTAAATTGCCTTTTCTCTTCTGCTATGGGTCAGCTGACTGGACTCATGTTGTTCTATTTCTATGTCCTGTATTCTTTTCTACTGACTACTCATCTGTTATTTAGCTACTACTACATTGTTTTGATTACTGTAGTTTTAAAGAGAGTCTTGAAGCCAGGTAATGTGCTACAATTAAACATAGGTATGAAATTGTCTTTCTTGTATCCTAATTTACTCTCCTTTGGATATATATCCAAATATATATAATGGTATATATAATGGATATATATATATAATGGTATGAGATTGTAAAACGGTGTTTTTTTGTTTTTTTTTTTAGTTTTTTAAGGAACCTTTGTACCGATTTCCATTTCCATTCCTACCAGCAGTATATGAGGGTTCTGTTTGCCCCCACATCCTTGTCAGCATTTGTTTTCTTGATTGCTACCATTCTGACTGGAATGAGATAGAATCTTAGTGTGTTTTTTTATACTTATTTATTGTCAAAGTGATGTACAGAGAGGTTACAGTTTCATATGTTAGGCCTTGGGTACATTTCTTGTACTGTTTGTTACCTCCTCCCTCATTCCTCCCCCCCCTCTTCCCCTCTCCTCCCATGAGTTGTTCAGTTGGTTTACACCAAATGGTCTTAGTGTGGTTTTGATTGGGATTTCTTTTATGGCTAAGGATGTTGGACATTTTTTTCATTCATCTATTAGGCAATTGTATTTCTTCTTGTGATAACTGTTCAGTTTGTTTGCTCATTGTTAATTAGATCACATGGGGTTTTTGTTTAAACTTTTCTGTTTGCATTCTTTGCATTTTGTGAGCATTAATCCATTTTCTATTAAATAGCTGTCAAACATATTCTCCATCCTGTAGGTTGTCTTTGGGTCTGGTGATTGTTTCCTTTTCCATGGAGAAACACTTTAATTTGATGTAGTCCCATTGGTAAATTCTTGCTCTCATTTCCTGGGCAACTGGAGTCCTATTCAGAAAAGAACTACCTGTATCTGTTTCGCCAGGGTTTTCCTATAGTAGAGTTAAAGTTTCAGGTCTTACATCGAGCTCTTTGGTTCAATTAGAGTTGAATTTTTCACAGGGTAAGAGGTAAAGGTTTAATTTCAAGTTCCTGCAGGTGATACCCAGATGCCAAGCACCATTTGTTGAAGAAGCTGTGTTTACTCCAATGTATGTTTTGGCCTTCTTTGTAAAAAATTAGTTGGCTGTGCCTGTATGATTAATTCCTGGGTTTTCCATTGGTCTTCAGGTGTGCTTTTGTACCAGTAACTGTTTTTATTACTATGGCTCTGTAGTATGGTGAAATCTGGCATTGTGATACCTCTAGTGGTGCTCAAGAAGGAGAAAAGATGGGAAAAAGAAAAGGAAAACAAATGAATACAAATGATATTTGTGTGATCTAGTTACCAGGTACTATTTATTTGATGAGGAAGAATTAGGAAAGGATAATAGGGATAGAAAAAAGTCTCAGGGCTGGGGATATGGCCTAGTGGCAAGAGAGCTTGCCTCGTATACATGAGGCCCTGGGTTCGATTCCCCAGCACCACATATACAGAAAACGGCCAGAAGTGGCGCTGTGGCTCAAGTGGCAGAGTGCTAGCCTTGAGCAAAAAGGAAGCCAGGGACAGTGCTCAGGCCCTGAGTCCAAGGCCCAGGACTGGCCAAAAAAAAAAAAAAAAAAGTCTCAGTAAGAAAAAAAGTTCCACTTGCAGATAGAGGAAGACATAAATAGGGAAAGGCCTACAGAAGGTGATGAAACTATAATTTGAAAAAGAACACTGAAAGGCAATAAAGTTTGGATGTGATGGTTTCAGGTATAAGCAAAACAGAAAAGCAAACAGTACAAGTAAGGTATCCAATGCCTAACGTATGAAACTGTAACCTCTCTGTACATCAGTTTGATAATAAAAATTTGAAAAAAAAAAACAAAACAAAAATGTGAACAGTGAAAAAAAAACAAAACAGAAAAGCAAAATACAGAATTAAATGGTAGTCTATAGTAGAATGTAGAAGTTAAGAGGTATATATCTGTTTATAGAAAAGAAGAACTGTCCAGTTGAGTAAATACAGCACCTAAAACAATCAAAGACAAACATGCATACAACAAAATATGCATTTTTTATTGTTCTTGTATATCTATATATTTATTAACATGTAGAATTCTGTTCAGATTGCAAAGGATTGTTCAGGCCTGGGCACAAGGGCTGGCTTCCTTCAAAAGATCTTAGGAGAAGGCTCCTTAAGAATTGAAGCTCATGGTTAATGCCTTTCTTGTTTGGCCTAACAGGATCTCCCAGCTGCCTCTATCTAGTACACCATGCTGGATTTGGTTAGATATGGTGAGCTGTTGTTTGACCTTCTTCTACTTTTCTACCTAGAACATAGCTTGGCAACAAGTACCAGTCACATGCCAGAATTCTGGAGTCTTAATGCTCATTCCACAGTGGAAACAAGAGAGGCAGCCCAGGTGCTTTTGCTACCTGGCTCACCCAGAGCTCCTTCTCTTCTACTTCTTGCTATTACCACCCACTGGGCTTCTCCAACCTCTAGATTCTAAGATGGAGCATAGCTTCCTATAGCTTAACCTTCTCTACTGGCCTCTGTTGGACATTGACCACCCTTCATCCACCTCTTACAACTGATTTACATCCAAGATCATTGTCAAGTGTCGTGCAGATTGTTGCTGTTCATTACTGCCCACAGGCTTTCAGAGAAACTATCCCAAGGTAAAGTGACTGATACTCTGTGGTACAACACAGAACATCCCAGTTTCCCCAATCTCTCATGGAGGATTAGTCACTGACTCCAAGGTCCCTGTGTTTGTGGGCTGGGTACCTTGTCTGCAGCTAAATTTGGTGAGACCATCTGTTTATTTTATCCAGTGCTGCCACTTTTGGTTCCCTCCACCACCGTGGGGAGAGCCAGGCACCAACTCCAAACTCCTGCTGCTTTTCTTCTGCTCTGTTTGATTCACTATATACTCCAGCTCCATGTTGTTTCTCTCTTTTTTTTCACTATTAGTGTGAGAAAGTTTATCAACTGATTTTCAGTTATTGAACCAGATTTTTCTATATCTAGACAAACTCTTCCTGGCTATAGTGAATAATGTTTTATATGTTGTTATGTTTAATTTGCTAATATTTTGTTGAGAGATTTTTGCATCTTTGTTCATGAGAGATATTGGTCTGTAGACTTCTTTTTTGTCAGTTGTGGGTCTTGAACCTAGGGCCTAGATGTTATCTCTGAGCTCTTTTGCTCAAGGGTAGCTGGAGATAAGAGTCACAGACTTTGTTGCCAGGGCTGGCTTTGAACCATGATCCTCAGATCTCAGCCTTCTGAGTAGCTAGGATTATAGGCATGAACCACCAGTGCTTGGCCTCTATAGTTTTATTTTATTTTAACACCTTTGATATTTCTATAAATATAACACTGACTGGCCTGCCCTCGGCTTCTCCTTTCTGAAAGAGATGATAGAGAAGTTGTAAAATTTCTTCCTTAAATGTTTGATATAAATCACCAGTAAACTCATCCATGCCTGCTTATTGGTTCAACTTATTTGATAGATGTGTACCTATCCAGATAATCTTTTGCTTTCTTTTCTTTTTTTTTTTTGTATGATTTAGTAGGTTGGGTTCCAGTGAATTTGTTTATACTTTCCACATCATCAAATGTGTTAGCACAGAATTTTGTTGAATCTTTTATTATACTTTAATATTCCAAATGTTAGTTGTGATGGCCTCATTTTCCTTTCTGATATTAGTAGTTTGTGCTTTCCTGGTTTTATCCTTATTTAACCTTATGAGAGGTTTATTGGTTTGATTGACTTTTGCAAAGAGATAGCTTTTGCTTTATTGATTTTCCCTGTTGATTTTCCATTCATTGAGTTTTGCTCTATTTTTATATTTCCATTCTTTGGCTTACTTTGGATTTAATGTTCTCTAGTTTTTCTAGTTTCTTAAGATAGAAGCTTCTGTTGTTATTTTTAATGCACTGTGTGAAATTATTTCTTTTTTCTTTTGTTTATCTTCCCTATGGTTTAGTCTCTGTTGTCACTGTATTTGATTTTGGTGCCCTGGGTATTGTATATATATTTGTCTGAATCAGGGAAGGGAAGGGGAACATCAAAGTGGAGAGGCAAAGGGTAAAAGGCAAACCAATGCAACAGCAATACTTACAAGTATGTAGCAAACCAACAGTTTGCTGGGGAAGGGGGAAAGAGAGAAAAATGAAGGAGGAGGTAACAAGTTTGAAAAGAAGTGTACTCACTACCTTTCCTATGTAACTGTAGCCCCCTCTGTACAGCACCTTGACACCAAAAATTAAAATAAAAAAGATAGAAGCTTAGATTCTAGGACTTTTATCTTTTGCTAAAGTTATAAATTTCAATCTTACAAAATGTCCTCCAAGTACTCTTTTTCTGTATTCTAACATTTTGGTAGTTTGTATGTTTATGATTTTTTTAGTTCAAAATGTCCTGAGAACTTATCATATGACTTCTTTCTCTCTTATTTATTTAGAAGTATGTTGTTTAATATCCTAGTTTCTTTCCATTGCCGATTTCTAGTTTAATTCTGATTTGGTCTGCAAGTCTATATTGTGTGATTTTTTAAAAAATGATTGATATAGCCCTGCTGTGGTTTGCTGTGAACATTTCATATGAAGATGAGCAGAATGCTTGTTCTGACACTGTTGAATGAAATAGTCTATAAATCATCATTAGACCCAGCTTAAAAATGGTGCTGCTCCTCAATGTAACTGTGTCACCATCATTTTTTTTGCCTGTGGGGCCTGCCATTCTGGGAGGTGATGTTAGAGTAGCCAGCAAGGATAGTAACTATAGACACCATCACTCCTTATTGTTCAGTTCATTTTTCTCTCATATGTCCTCATGTCCTGTTGTTTGGCACATGCACATTAGAGACTCTTCTATCTTCTGTGAGAATTACTTTAATTACGTAATGCTGTTCTTTACCCTTAATAATTTTCTTTGTTTCAAGGTTTGTTTTGCCACAAAATATAACTACCCTCTCCCTTTCTCTTCCCTTCTCCTCCTTTCCCTTTTCATCTTTCTTTCCTTTCTGTCCTCCCTCCCTTCCTTCTTTCCTCCTTCCCTCCCTCCCTTCCTTCCTCTCCCTTCTCTATTTCTCTCTCTTTCTCCCTCTCTCCTCTTTCTCCTCCCACCCCCAGTACTGGAGTTTGGGCTCAGGGCCCCACACTTGCTAAGAAGGTGTTCAACTGTACCACTTATTGCCTGGGCCTGGCCTCAAATATTGATCCTCTTGATCTTTTCTCCCAAGTAGCTAAGATTACAGATGTGAGTTATGGTGTACAGCTCCACTTCCTTTTTCTTAGTGTTACCATGCCATATCCCAGTGCACCCCAAAACAGACACTTGGGCATTCACTTGGTTCCCCATGCCTGTTGTCACTCATTTCTGCCTGTGATTCATGTCACTTTCAAACAGACCAGTGTCTTCCCCATTATGCCAAATCTTCCAGCGCCTCATCTCCTGCATGCCATCTCCTCTGTGCCATCTCCAAAGGCTTGTCTGGGGAAAGCAGAGACCTCCATCCCCTCTGTGCCAGGCCCTGTCCCACAGACTTCCCAGTAGAGACCCAATGGTAAACTGTTGCTTTGGTCCACTGGCCCTGCCAGGCAGGTGCTGCCTTCCCTTCCAAAAGGTGTGTAGAGTATCTCAAAGGGTCCCAGCAGTCAGACCTGGGCACAGAACACCTGTGGGTGGGGCCAGATTTAAGAAACAACATGAGAAATGTGTCCTTGGACAAAGCCTCACACCCACTGGGAAGGCTGGGGTCTAGTTCTGTGGAATTTCACTCAACACCATAGTGTGGTCACAAATGATACACATACAGGTGCTGGAGCTACACACATTCTGGGGTGTGTCAGTGGTGAGGGGGTTAGCTCAGGGCTCAGAGGAGACCTGGTAATGGATTTTAGCAGCCATTAGGTGCAGTGTGGGAGGTGTGTGTAGTTACAGGCTTTGCTGAACACTACTCCGCCTTCTTTGAGATACACATTGATCACACCCTCAAACCTCACATCCTTAGACTCCTCTTTGCTCTTAGGAAAATGATGAAAGTCCTTAATGCATACTAAAAAGCTGACACACATCAGTGAGCCTGAGCCCTGCAAGGTCCCACCACTGTCCTCCCATTGTTGTGAATGTCCTTGATTCTCAGGGCTGTCTTGATGTGGGCATGTAGTCGGGACCTCTTCAGTGCACAGCATTCCGCTGCCCTCCTTAGTGCTCTGCAGCCTAGGGTTGACAGCCGGCAGCCTGCACTCACCCATCTGGGCCAGGTGTTGGCTTTGAGAGGTGTGCTGCCTGTATCAAGCATCACAGTTTTCCATATTGAGGGAAGATAGACTCAGACCTGTGTAATCAGATTTCAGTGCTCGATAGAACTTCTCTGTGTGGCTCTGCAGGATGGCAGCAGGGAAGGTGGTGCAAGAACAGCCTGGATGATTTGAACTAGGGCTCAGTATTATCCAGACATAGGTTCACAGCCCTGGTAGGACACCTCTCCACTCCTCTATCTGATAGGCCTGGGCCCTTGGCCTGCATCTCCATCCTTCACCATTGGTTCTTGGTCTCTTGCTGGGTGGGTCCCTGAGGTCACAGCTGCCTTTTATTACCAAGCTGTCTCTCACCAAGGAGAACATGGCGGGGGGCAAGGGGGACACATCTTGTCTCTTAGCAAAGTGTGGGCTTCCTTCTTATGAGGCATGAACTTCAGAATTTTTAGTATGTCTTTTACTCAATCCCCAGGCCCTTTGGATGTGATCACAGTTCTTCTTTTCTTCTTTCAGCCAAGTTCTGGGTTTATCTTGTCACAGCCTTGACATCAGATGCTGAGAGCTTAGATCTCTCCCTTTTAGCCAGCTTTAAAACCCCTTGGATATTCAGTGAACCTTACAACCACAGAGTGGTCTGAACACACAGAAAGAGGGCAGAAGTCTCAGGAAATGACATGCCACATCCACTAACACCCACAAACACCTGACTGGAAGATACAGCCTGCTTTCTCCTCTACAGCAAGTACTTTATGTGAGCCATAAAACCCACAACAAAAAGAAAGAATGAAGTTGATTGTTCTTTCTCTATTTGTCTTAGTGTTTTGTTTTTTTTATGTGAGCTTCATCTTTAGTGTTCCTTTGTGACACCACCCTGCAATGAAGGGAACAATTTCAGGGGAGCAGATAGATCAAATCTGTTTGTTATGCTGGCAGAGGAAGGTTATGAAAGAGATGTGATTCCATTAGGTGGCATGAAACCACCTCCAGGTTCTGTGCCTCTTTATGTTTGTGAGAGGGAAAACAATGTTGTTCTGAATGGCAAAGCACGCGATCTGCATAGCCAAAGCAAGATGTTAGAGTCCTGCTGCCGTATTAGAGAGGCTGAGGCCCTGTAGCCAGGAGGAGGGTAAGCTGCAGCTGTTCTGCCTCTAGTGTGGATTCCATCTTGGGGAGAAGAGTAGAAGAAGTGGTGGGCAAAAACAGTTACAATGCCATCAATGTATGCAAGCAAAAATGGAGCTAGGAAACCAAGAGACTGGTGTGGATGTAACAAATGGAATTGGGGAAGAATGATGGAAGGTATAATGCTGATAAACATGCATTGTATGCATAAGTGGACCTTTGTATAGTTGAAGGTAACAAAAATTATAACACATACATGAAACAGTATCACAGAAACGTATTTACAACATATTTAGCAGAAAAGATAATCTATTTGCGGAGTAGGCTGGCAAATGGGACCATGTTTAAACATTTGCTCCATAATAAACAGGGAAGGATAATTATTTGCTAAAGTGTCCTTTAATAATGTTCTCCTCTGTAATTAAAGTGAGGATTTTCTAGGCTAAATTGTTCTCAAACATGAACTTACACAAAACTACAGCTTCTGAAATAAGTTTTGTACTCATCTGTTCATTAAATTATTGCTGTTTTCACTGTTCTTCAGTCTTTTTTCCTTCCCTCTAACCTCTTGTACTGGGCCCTGTTCCACTTCCTAATGAAGCTCCAGGATGAAGGGGAGAGGCAGATGAGAGGTCCTGGACATGGGCTTTTCCAAAGTATGACTTACTTGTAGCTCTCAAGCAAAGCTTCCAGAGACATCATGCTCGCAGTGTCTCTGGGACAAGCAGTCTCACACTTCTGTTTGTTATGGATATCCATCTCTCTCTTTTTAACCCTGTATTACCTCAGTCCAAGCCGACAGAGACCTATGGCCTCTGTCACTTTGCTCCGCTAAGGCACCCTGGCACTGACTCTCAGGACAGCATCCCGTCCTTTGTACACTGACGAGGCCATGGCCTGGAGCATCATTTTGACGTCCCATAAGTCAAAGTAAACTCATTTCTACAAACTTCTTTTAGACACATTTTTGTATTTGTTTAGAGCCTTTGAAAAATAAAATGAAAATAAGATTTTCCATAATATGCTGTCAAAGCTAGGGGGAAAGCCCCCATAATTTATTTTATTATGTAAATTTGAAAGGTAAATCCTCAAACCTGCTTTTGCACCTGGTGTCAGTGGATATGGTCTGTGTGCCGGATTGTCTCAACCTCACTCTGAGAAACTCACACACACCAGGCCATTGCTTCACCAGAGAGGGAAAAGTCTTTAGTGATGCTCCCATCCCTGAAGACAACTCTCCTAGGAAAGTCACAGCCAGGGAGAGCCAGGGTAGCACAGTGTGTGAGAGCCTTGGAACCGCAAGACCAGCACCCATGTCCCCCTCCCCCCCTGCCTTCCCCGCGTGCCACTCCCAATCACTGCTGCTCTGCAGGTGAGGAATGAGTGTGTGTGGTGGGGTGCCACCCAGAAGTCCTACTTGGTCACAAGTGAAAGTGGTCCAGAAGCCTTGGGTCAGGTTCACTGGCAACCACAAAAACTGAAAAACAATACACAGAGGGATGAGATAATAACACCTGAAGATATGACTTACTTCATGGAGGCCATTCCACATTTCTGATGAACTGGATGATGTGTGTCTGGTGTGAGAAGGAGGCTGGTGTGAGAAATGTCTGAAGGAACAATGAGGTTGAGAGGGATGGGGGAGAATGGTGAAAGGGGTGGGACTGACCATGATGCCTTGTACCTATAAGCTGACAAGTTGAAGGGTGTCTTCTCCATACAACTACTTAAAGATAATCAAAATAAGGGAAGAAAAGGGAACATCAAAATGGTGAGACAAAGGGTAAAAGGCAAACCAATGCAACAGCAATGCTTACAAGACAATATGTTGCAAACCTACTGTACAACTTGGGGAGTGGGGTGGGACTGGGAAGGAAGGAAGGTAGGGAGGAGAAAAATGAGGGGGGAGGCAACAAGCTTGACAAGAAATGTACCCACTACCTTATGTATGTAACTGTAACCCCTCTGTAAATCACCTTGACAATAAATTTAAGTTTTTTTGTTTTTTTTTTGGCCAGTCCTGGGGCTTGGACTCAGGGCCTGAGCACTGTCCCTGGCTTCTTCCCGCTCAAGGCTAGCACTCTGCCACTTGAGCCACAGCGCCACTTCTGGCCGTTTTCTGTATATGTGGTGCTGGGGAATCGAACCCAGGGCCTCATTTATACGAGGCAAGCACTCTTGCCACTAGGCCATATCCCCAGCCCATTAAGTTTTAAAAAATCTTGAAGCAAGATTTTGGGAAGCAAGAATCTTGACCTGTAGCACCAGGGGTCAAGCTGGGAATCCACGCAGAGCTGTGTCCCATGTGCATGAGGCACAGAGGCAGTGGTGGTCCCTTTTCCTGCCCTAGGGACTAGAAACTGCATGAAGTGATGAGACACTGCCAGCCTTACAAAAGTCCCTGGCTACTGCTGAATTCCAGGGGCAAATGCTGGGCAGATGACTGCATTGCAGAGTCCACCAATCTCTTGTAGCTCAATACCAGCCACTCCTCACACAGTGCCAATGGGATGGCAATGCAAAACAAATCATCTTTCTGAAAAACTCCCTGCTATACTCAGATGGTTCAGGAAAAGCAAACGTGGGTGATGAACTCATTATTACCCACGTTTCTCTCTCTAGTTCCTTTCTTCCAGGCTGCTTTAACATCACTGAAAACTCATCTACACTCCAGAAGATGAGTGTACTTCATGGAGAAAATCAAAGCACAGTCTAACTGTGTGCAGAGGAGGCTTGTTAACTCAATATCCAAAGTGTCCTCAATTTCAGCACAGAAGACTCCCAAGGAGAGGCACAGCCAACAGTGGGGTTAGCAGACATTCCTGCTCCTCGATGACCTGCCCAAGTGTTCATGGTGACTTTCTCTCAGACAGGGAGGCCACTGGCTATTCTCATCTCCTAGGATCTGACTATCTAATTGTATTTGTGCTTAACACACATATAGATTTTTATTAAACTTTATATAAGTGGAAATGAAAAGACAAAGATGAAAGAAAATGTATTTCTATAGGTACATAATACTGCATTAAAACATTCAGAGTACATTTTGGCTTTGTTTATAACTTAACATTTTGTCAACTAGAAAATACGGAGACACCCATATTTGGGTGTCACGCCAGTGGCTACCACCCTCAAGCTCAACTGAGCAGGATCTGAGCAGTTTCTCAGTAGGATCCTGATGGGTATAAGGTGTCATTCAGACCCTTCCAGGCTTTCTTGCTTTTCCATGGCAACCAGGTCACAACATGCACTACTACTGGAGCTTCAGTCTTGGGCAAGGGGATTCCCAAATCCATCATTTAGGAAGGAGTGGCAGGGGCGTGGGGGTGGGGATGCAAGGGTCCCAGGTCTTCCATGCTGGTTTCTGGAAATGAATTAAAACTGATCCTCTTTCTAACTGATACAAAAACTGGACAAGTTCACCCAGTCAGAGCTCACTTGGCTGCTGGATCCTCGATTGGGCCAATTAGCCTTGTCCTGCACTATGGGCCCACATCTCTTCACAGGTCCAGCCACAAGTCACTGAAGTCTGTGACACATAGCCTCGTACAGCGGCCCTTCTCTCCAGCTTAGTGGACAAGGGTACCTGTCTTGCATTCAGGCATAACAGGACATAAGGGCCACTTTTAGGCAAATAAATGTGAAGAAGATTCTCACCTTGGGGGTTTACTGAATCAAGTCCTGCATTTCCAAATAGGTAACCTCTGACCCTATAGTCCATGAAGCAAGGGCTGCCTGTGTCCTGAGACCATTTGCACAATGCTGTTCCTCTACTCCACAGAGAGCAACACCACTGTACACAATAACTGAGTAGCTACCACACAACCAGGCTTTAAAATTAGACACACAGATGATAAGGAAAAGAGGGGCAGAGTACAGACAAGAATCCAATGTATAGCCTACAAAATTTTTTTTTAAGTGAAGAAAGGGGGGTAGGGAAGGATAGGTGATACTGTTAAAAAGGGTGACATTAATCAAGATGTATTGTATTCATAAACTGCTTTGTTCAGTGGCAACTCCCTTGTTATAATGGGCAAACATATTTAAAAAAATACTTGCATAAATTGCCAATCCTAATAGTCAGCATGGTGAGTCTTCATATTTGAGTAACTGTTGCATCAGTGGGTTAAAAGCAGTGTATCTGTAAAGTCACAGAAAGTACAAGACCTATTAAATGCAAATCTTATAGGCAGAAAAGTAACATTCTTTGTCTGTCATCTCAATATTACTTTGTCATAGATCTTTCATAGCCAAGTTTATGGAATTATATGAAAATAGTTTCTTATATATCAAATGTTTATTTATACTCAAAAATGGAAATGCTAAACTTTGAATTTAGAGTCCGTTGGCTGCAGACAAGGGACTGTCATCAGCCTGCAGCACAGCAAGCCTGAGTCCCCTCATCTGAGCTGCTGGGCAGTCTACCATCATGCCAGAGGACAGAATCCCCTCACCTGAGCTGCTGGGCAGGCCACCGTCATGCCAGAGGACAGAATCTCCTCACCTGAGCTGCTGGGAAGGCCACCTCCATGCCAGAGGACAGAGTCCTCTCACCCTGGCATTCCTCTGTGGACACAGCATAAAGAGATAATCCTGGCCAGTCACCCATGGAAGCTATATTGCTCACGACCAGCAAAGATGCTGACTACCACCCTGTGCCTGGTCCTGTCCTGGATGCTTTGCCAAAGTAACAGAAACTCATGCCAGCCCTGTGAATACTGTTACTGTCTTCCTGTCCTTCAGGCAAGGAAGCTAAAGTGCCAGGGGCATATAGATGGCCTCAGGCCACGCCCTGGCAGCATTTTACATGATGCTGGCCTTCCTGTTTCCAGATCCTTGGGGGGGAGGGGTCTGCTCCTAGGCCCTGCAGCTTCCTGTCTCAGGCCACAGCAAGCCCTGCCTCTTCAGGGTCCACACCAGAAGATGGCACCCAAGAGTGTCTCATCTGAGCCATGGCAGGGCTTTATTCTGCCAAAAGGGACAGCAAAGTACTGTCAACAATAACAGCAAGCATGTGAGTGCTTACTATTGGCCCAGTCCTACAGTTAAAGATCTTCCTTTCCAGAACAATACTGTAGAAGTCAGAGCATCTGTAAAGGCATGAGGTTTTATGTGAGATATGATTGCTCACTTTTAGCAACAAGGCTGAGGGCTCAGTCCTAACAGCCCCAGACTTTGGCTCTGTGCCTTCTAGCCCTTCTTAGTTCTCTGGTACCTTGGAGTGCAGACAGTGCCTTCCCCTCCCTGGTACAAGCTGGTGTCTGAGGCATCACAAGCTGGAGCAGAGGGTTCCAGGCTACTTTCACTACTCTTTTATTTTTAATTGTATTTTTATTATCTTTTTATTTGTAAAATTCTTATTGTCAAGGTGATATACAAAGGGGTTACAGTTACATACGTAAGTTAGTGAGTACATTTCTTGTTAAACTTGTTACCCCCTCCCTCATTTTTCTCCCACCTTCCCTCCTCCCCAATCCCCATCCCTGAAATTACACAGTTTACAACATACTGTCTTATGAGTATCGCTGTTGCATTGGTTTGCCTTTTGTCCTTTTGTCTCACCATTTTTATGTTCTCCTTCCCTTCCCTAATTTAGATAAATGTATATACAATACCCAGGGTACCAAAATCAAATGCAGTGACAGTAGGGAAGAAAAATGCAAGAAAAAAGAAATAGTTTCACATAGTACATTAAAAATAACAACAATGAAAAACCACTTGTTTCCTTGTCTTGCAGGTTATTTCGCTTAGCACCATCTCTATGTTTTCCCTCATTAATATATGTCTTGGATAGTCATAGCAGAGGATCACAATAGTTCAGTGACTATGTGTATATGCTTCAAGAATCTAGTGTCCTGTCCTTCTAGTGCACAGTCCCATCAACTGTCAGCATTCTCTGACCGCCTCAGCAGCAAGCCCTGTGTGGCAAGGACTGAGGCAGGGTTGGACAAATCCAGAGCCCTGCCAGCACAAGGCAAGATCATCAGTTTCAGCACTGGAGAAGAGAGGTGTGTGCTCAGCTCTCACTGGAAGCCTGAGGTCTGGTCTCCATGGGGGTAAAGAGAGAAGGCTGTTCTCTAGAGAAGCCTCTGCCTTCTCACCTCTGCACTCTGAGGTACCTGTGCTGAATATTTCCGCAAGGCTCACCGTGTGTCAGGCACTTTGCGTGCTTTGAGTACTTATCCAATCACTAACCCTCTGTGAGTGGTGTTAGTAGCATACCTGCTTTAGTGATGAGGAATGTTTAGTAGTGGGACTTGATATGGAATCCTGGGTCTGGTTTTGGGGCCCATGACTTAACTTCTTCCTATGCCCTTTCTCATCCAAAGACATCTACTTTTCCGTGGTACAGAGGCACTCAGTCTCCTAATGGCGAGTCTCTGCCGCTAGCTGCACTAGCTGGCCCTAGTAGGAGATAACCATGGCGGTAGGCACACTGCTGAACCCCTGGGGGACGAGGCATGGACTAATGTGGAAGGACCTACCTACCTGCCACCTCCAGGAGTCTGCCAGGCCACAGCACCATCCTCTGCTGTGCAGGAGAGGATTTGATTCCAAGTTCAAGTTCATATTCCTTGAGAACATCAGCCATGCAGCATTCTACTGTTAAAATACGTTGTCTTTTCACAAGATCTGGCCTGCAGATACTGTGGAATCCCAAGGTTTTTTAATGGAAGAAAAGTGTTCCATTACAGTTTTTTCACTACTGAAATATATTAAAATTCACAAAGATGAACACCTAGCAAATTTTGGAACACAGAATCAGTGTTCAGTAGGGAGATTAGAAATGGGAGAAGTCTGTTACAAATAGACCAAAATAACTTTATTTTTGACAAGCTGCTGTTTCACATTCTTCTTTGGCAATTAAAATATGTCTCTTAATATTTTCATTTCCTACAGTCCTCCTGCTCATGAAGTACTCTTTAGAAATCACTATTTTAATGAGGATCTTCTGAGAATTTAATTTCTCTCTCTCTCTCTCTCTCTCTCTGTGTGTGTGTGTGTGTGTGTGTGTGTGTGTGTGTGTGTGTGTGTCCTGGGGTTTGAACTCAGGGCCCAGGTGCTGTCCCTGAGCTTTTGTGCTCAAGGATAGCATGCTACCACTTGAGCCACAGCTCTACTTCCAGCTTTTTGGTGGTTAATTGGAGATAAGATTCTCATGGACTTTCTTGCCTTGATTAGTTTAAAAATGTGATCCTCAGATCTCAGCCTCCTGAGTAGCTAGGATTATAGGTGTGAGTCATTGGCACCCAGCTAAGAGACCATGTGAGAACTCTGGTGATCTGCATATGCATCAGTCTGCTGCAAGGTGGGCATGGCATGTGATCTTAGTTGGTATGCTGTGTGTGTATATATGTGATGTGTAGTTGGTGTCATGGGTATGGATGATGTGAGTGTAGTTGGTGTGGCCAGTGTGTGCATGCCTTGATGAGTATGTAGTTAATGTGGGTATATGTAATTGGTATGGTATGTGTATAGTTGGTGTGATGTGTGTAGTGTGTTTGTGTAAGTTATACACAATGGATCTACCTTGGGATCTGCTCATTTCAGTTATTTGTTTCCAGCACGTTGAGGCCTGGTTTTCTTTGTTTTTGGATTTGTCATCGGGCTTGAACTCATAGCCTGGGACTGTCCCTGAGCTCTTTTTTCTCAAGGCTAGTGCTTTACCAGTTTGAGCCACAGTGCCTCTTTTGGTTTTCTGGTTGTTAACTAAAGATAAGAGTCCCATGGACTTTCCTTCCCAGCCTGGCTTTGAACCACAATCCTCAGATCTCAGCCTCCTGAGTAGCTAGGATTACAGGCATGTGCCACCAGCACCTGACGAAGGCTGCTATTTTGATAGTCACACAAGAACAGTTCCCTACCAGAAGCACACAATGGTATACTACCAGAAAGGTCTGGTGGTTTTGCAGGAATATCAAGAACTTGAATGTTTAATGTTTGGGATTCTTTTCAGCCACCTAGTAGACTTCTTTTCGTACATCAGACATTTCACATGGGTTCAAGGGATAGTGACATCCAACAAACTGAGTCAATGAAAAAATGTTGCTCAACAGAAATGTTAGGCATTCCTTAACACATCATTCTTGGCCCTCAGGAAAGTTGCAGGCTTCTTTGTATAGCTCAAATAACACATCTCAGTGGTCCACACAGTCACTACTGTCACTGTAATGCTATCAGCTTCCCAGGGGCCTTCCATTCCATCTTCACTACTCCATCAGGTCTTAGGCCATGCTTAGGAAGGGACAGAGTCAGCCTAGCAGGTCCACCAGGTGGGGGTTGTGACACAGGTCAGCTCTGTAGAGGTGGAGATATTTGTAGGAACAGCTCAAGAAGGGCTATAGAAAGCAGGCCAGGCCAGGCAATGGAGGCACATATGTGGATCCTACTGGTGCCTCTGAAAGATGCTGTCTGATGGCTCCTAGTTGTCTCTGTCCAAGGTATGAATGCTTATGAACTTGCCTACGTATCACTAGCTACTCCTGGGAACAGGTCTCCACCACGATCCAGTGGGCAGCTGTTCTGCAGAGGGTGCTGAGGAATGCTCATGAGCCATGACCCAATCATGCTTCCAGGCCTCATGTACCCACAGCATCAGAAGATTTTCTGAGTCATGTGCGAAAGTCCTAATGTACTCCCCTTCTAATGTGTGTGTGTGTGTGTGTGTGTGTGTGTGTGTGTGTGTGTGTGTGTGTGGTACTGGACTTGAACTCAGGGTCTGGGTGCTGTCTCTGAGCATTTTTGCTCAAGGCTAGCACTTTACCACTGAGCCACAGCTCCACTGTAGGCTTTTCTGGTGGCAAATTGAAGAGTCATATGGACTTCCCTGCCTAGGCTGAACTATGATCCTCTGATATCACCCTCCTCAGTAGCTAGGATGTTAGATGTGAGCAATTAGCACTTGACTGACCCCTTTGCACATGTTTGTTAGTCATAAGTTTGTGTTTAAAACTAAATAGAAATTGGGAGAATTACACTATTTCCCTACTCATGATGCAAAAATTCTAGAGATTGCTGGTCTAAATGATATCTTTTTCTCCTTGACACGGAGAAGAAAACTACCAGTTGGAGAAAATATACTTATCAGTCATATGTCTGATAAAATGTCAATATCTAAAATATATAGGGAATGATTGAAGAGTGTGATAACAAATAACCTGAACACGTTTGTGAGAAATGCTCAACACCAGTAATTTTCAGGGAAATGCAAATTAAAACCACAATGAGAAGCAACCTCACACTTGTTAGAATGGCTTTCTTAAAAATATGTGCAAGTGAAAATGTGGAGACAGAGAACCTTACACACTGCTAGAAAGCATGGGCAATAAGGAACATTATGGAACTTATTTAAAAAAATAAAAAGAAGCCAGGTGTTGGTGGGCTTATCCCTGTCATTCTAGCTACTCAGGAACTGAGATCTGGAGGATGGTGGTTTGAGGCCAGCCCAGGTAGAAAAGTCTGTGAGACTCCATCTCCAAAATAATCATCAAAAATCCAGGCTGGAGGCAAGGAACCAGTTGAGCAAGCACACTAAGCAAGTATAAGGCTTTGAGTTTAAATCCTGGTGCCAGCAAATAAACATAAACATAACTCAACCAACTAAGCAACCAAACAAAAACTGACCATAGAACTAGCAGACCCTGTGTCCCCTTCCCTCCTTACAGACAGGAGAACAGGAAAGGAAGTGCGTGGAGACTCACAGAGCCCTTCATTCTGGTGAGTGCAGGACACCACTGGCTTCATAAACTTAGCAGGAAGTGCAAGCCACTGTTTTCCCTCTTTGTGAAGTACTGGAGGTCCCTGAAAAGCATTATTTTCTCAGCTACGCCAGAAATTCTGTACACCAAGCCAAAGGAACACATTCCCAATTTTCCTGTGGTGGACTGACCCACAAGACCAGAATTTATGACTTTATTTTCCAGACAGAAAAATTTCTACTTGCTTAATGTTAGCAGATTTTTATTCCAAGAATGTAAGGAAATCTTGATTTATTCCAGAGTCAATTGTGGGTACAATTTTGAGGTAGGTCATTGTGACTTTCAGCTCTTTTTCCCTTCTCACCACATGAAAGCTGCCCCAGCAGGACCTGCGGCCTGCTCTTCACATGGCCCTCAGCTGCCCCAGTAGGACCTGTGACCTGCTTTTCAAGTGGCCCTTAGCTTCCCCAGGGCTTGTCTGTTGGAACTGACTTGCCTGTGTCTCCTTTTCCTAGAAATTGTGCCTTAGGATCTTTTGAGCCCCTACTCTCCACCAGTGATGGGGAGGGCCAGTGGATATGATCTTCTGCAGAGGCTCAGTAAAGGAGGACACCCCGAGCTGAGGAGCTGTGTCTGCCCCTGAGGGAGGTGTTCAGGGCAGTGGTAGAATCTAGCTGTACCTGGGGAGTATACAGGTCTCTGACTTTACTTAATCTGTTTACCATATGGACTTTCGCAGAATGTCAGCCCAGGATGAGGGCTGCCAGTGCCTCTGTTCACAAGATGAGCTTTTCCGAAGCCTGTCTTCCATGGGGGTCCACCTCAGCTACTTGTGTTGTCCAGAGGGTGTTTGATTCTTAGAAACAGTCTCCCACTTGGACCCTGCACCACTCATGGCCCTCCCTCTTGTCACCTGGCACACTAGTGCACTGTGGGCTTCTCCATATGCCATCTTCTTTAATATATTCCAGTTGGGTGCCCTTTAGTTGTCAGAGCCTTCTTAGTTTGATCTGAGTTTTCTTTTTTTTTTTTTTTGCCAGTCCTGGGCCTTGGACTCAGGGCCTGAGCACTGCCCTTGGCTTCTTCCCGCTCAAGGCTAGCACTCTGCCACTTGAGCCACAGCGCCGCTTCTGGCCGTTTTCTGCATATGTGGTGCTGGGGAATCGAACCTAGGGCCTCGTGTATCCGAGGCAGGCACTCTTGCCACTAGGCTATATCCCCAGCCCCCTGATCTGAGTTTTCAAAGGGCCAGTTTTAAAGTTTGATTTTCAAATGCAGCTATCCTTTCTTTGTTCTCCCACTGCTATGGTTTTTATGTTGAGTGTCCCCTAGCAGCATATGTGTTGAAGGCTTGGACCCCAGACTACTGCACTCCTGAGAAGTGATAGGACCTGTAGCATATGGGGCCCAGTCAGAAAAAAAACAGGTGATTGTGGATGTGTCCTCCAAGGACCACGGACCTTCTGTTGTCTTCCCTTTGCTTCTGAAATGAATGGCCTTCTCCTGCATGTGGCTTGCCATTATATATGGAGCTACCACAGGCCCAAAGCAGTGTGTTCAAGTGACCACAGGCTTAAACTATCAGTTAACAAAACCTTTTCTTATTCAACTGATTGCCTCAAGTATTTTGGCATAGTAGCAGAAAGATGACTAATACATTCACCACCCTCTATCTCCTACTGTCACCCTAGTGCCCAGTGTTTCATTCTCTTCTCTCGATCCATCTAAGCCTGTACTCAGGAAGGCATCTGAAGGGTATACTTGCTATATTAGGGGAACATTTTGTTCTTGCCCATGAGCAGTGAAGTTGTGCCGGGCTAACTCTATACCTCCTTCCGTGTAGATCCCGGGCCTATTTGCCCCCTCCATGTGTTCCCCTTTTGCTCTCACGCATATCCTCTGGCCAGTAGAAAGTAATGTGGGAGTGAGGGCCACGGGTAAGCTCCGGACCGGGTGTGGCCGCGAGAATGCCCTCCCCCCTCATACTCGCCAAGGAGGCCAGGTACACATGGACATCTCGGAGTAAGCTTCAGGAGCTTCCCGAAGTTTTATTCAAGGGAAGGGTTTATATAACAGTAATGGCAGCAGGAAGAGGAGGGACCAACTGGGTATTAATGATTGGCTGATGAACTGTCCATCACAGTGATGTCATGGAATTTCCTGCAGTGGCGGAGATCACAGTCCCCCCAGGACCGGTCCCCTGGGCTCAGGCTGATGCCATGGTGGCACACGTGCTTACAGACGGAGGGTGGGGCTGGCTTAGCTCCCTCTTTCAGGGGAGGTTCCAGACCCGGGGAGAAGGTAGGAGTGGCTAATAGCCAAGCAACCCAGGTCTTAAAGGTATAGCCATCTGCAACATCTCCCCCTTTTTTGTTTTTTAAATTAGCAGGAGATGCTGTAAACATATGGCATGTGAAGGCATGAGGCAAATGCGGACATAAGATGTATGTGGGGCCTCTTCCACAAGGAGGGGTAAGTGAAGGGGCCACCCATTTGGTTCAGTCCGGAGAAATTGGAGTCCTTAGCCCATTTCCGCGCCACTCAAGACAAATGCAGGCATCGTTCCCCTCTTCTGGCAGTGAGGTAAAAGCAGGTCGAAGCTCTGGCGACTCGTAGTCCACAGCAGCCAAGGCGCTGATAACTTAACACATGTGGTTAGTAAAACATTTTAACATAAGCATTGAAGTAAGGTGCTAAACCCTCACACCTATCTTTCTCCAACATGAACCCCTAAACTCAGCAGCAGGGTGAAAGGCAAAAGGGAAACAGTGCAATTCCCCATTTCAGTCCCTGTGCAAAGCTGCAGGCAATATCGCCACGGCAAAACATTGCGCCATGAAAGATGCTCAAGGAAGAGTCTAGAAAGCAAGCAGGGAAGGGAAGCTGGCTGCCTCCGGTGTCATCTACCACTGTTACATGCAGGCAGGCTTCCCATATTCCCATGGAAAAGCAGAAGAAATCCAGCACAGTCCTTGTTTTCCTAGAGAGAACAAGAAGAAGACATTTCTCCAGAGCGAGTGCTCTGGGCTTAGTTTCCCAATAGGAAAAGGCACATACAAGGCTCCTTCCCACACTGATTTGGGGAGATTTAAAATTTCTTTTTTGTGTAAATTTAAGATATTTAATGTGAGCATAGCTGTCCTTAACTGGTCATGGGGGCTGTTCCCCGCTTTTTGTTTTAAATAATGAACTTAACACAGGAGGGCACCAGGCTGGGAGTATAGGCGAAGGCCATTTTTTTTGGAACTACTTCCTGCTGAAAGGGGGTGAAGTAGTGAGGGGCCCTTGATTTGCCATATGGCCTGGTACCATCCAGTGTGGTTGGCAAAAGTCCTCATCATTACCACGAGAATGGTTATCAGGGCCAGAGGGTGTCATGGTCTCCTCTGGCCAGCTCCTGTAGTTTGGGCACTTCAGGAAGTCCCTAGGTTTGGGGTCTCCAGGGTCCAGATCTGCATTGGGCATAGCAGTGTAGAGTGATGATGGCCTTGAACTGCAAATTCCCAGGTGGTGACCTCAGCAAGGGATGTTATTCTGTTAAAAGAGACTTTTGAAAGGATCAGGCAAAAGGCTGACACGTTCACAAGGCTAGTTAACATGAATGACATAGAAGAACATACCCTGGGCATAAGCCAGAAAAGTTCCATTTGGAGCATAAACCCAATTGTGGTCAATTACAAAGAAGGAGGAATAACTGAAGGAAGTGTTTAGGGCTAGTGAACCGGTTTGGAGTAGCCAGTCAGAGGCTAAAATAAATACACATACATATATACAACTGGCAGGAAAAAGGAAAATGGACAGGTAACTATTCTTCCTGATCTCCCGGCTCTGATTAGTTTTGAAAGGGTGAGACAAGGCAACTCCGTTTAGGATATGACATCATTTTCCTCTTATTCCTTTCCATATCCCTGTTTCCTGGACTGGCTGAGTCCCAGGAGTTCAGGCGCTTGTTGCTGGGATGGCATGTTCCCATCGGCATTCACGGGGTTTGAACTCAGGGCCTGAGCACTGTCCCTGAGTACTTCTGCTCGAGGCTAGTGCTCTACCACTTGAGCCACGGTGACGCTGTCAGCATTTTTCTGGTTCTCTTGAGCCAAGCTTCCAGTCTGGCTCTTTGCTGGTTAATTGGGAGATGGAGTTTTAGAGAAATTTTTTTTTCCCCGGGCTGGCTTCAAACTACAATCCGAGGAGTTCTAGCCATATGAGCCCTTTTTATATCCAATTAAAGCAACAAGGAGAACAATAGGAACAGAGCCCCATCTATAACATGCTGAGAATTGACCAACAACTGCTTGTCAGAGTTCTATTATAACACTTAGAGAACAGCAGACTGAATGAGATCTATGTGCCATCAATTTAAGTCATACCATTTGATCTTACCAGCAGGTGGAAGAGCACACAAATGAATAATAATTAGGAGGGCAAAAGGTCAGGACAATGTAAAGGTCTCAGCTTCAGTGGATCTGAAGTGGCTGTGTCTTCCATCCCAAATTAGCAGGCCAGAAGGAGAGATGGGTTGCATCTGGGTAAGGCTGTAGTAGGATCTCAGAGAGTCCTCTGGACAGGCTGTCACACCTCCTGCAAGATTCTACACAGCCTGTTTAAGACATTTGAAATCCTCCAGCATTTCCTGGTTGGTTGTTTTGAGTATTCTCTGGATTTTATAGGCTGATGCCCTTTTGGTTCAAGCACGGTGATGACTTTAAAAGATTTCCCTAGTTACAAAATACCAAGGTAACTCTGTGGCCTCCAATACAGCTATAATATCTTTGACCTGGCAAAATGTTAGCACTCTGGCTGTTTAAATTTTTATCTAGGAATGTACTTTAAGCCTTTAAAAATAGAGAGAGAGACTTTTACACCTTTGACTCAGCCTTATTTGCATCCGAAAAACTCTGGAACCCAGGGGGCATCTAGCCTCCTGGCTGCCTGTTTTAAAAGAACCATTTTTTTTCTTTAGTCCCGGCTGCTGTATGACTTTTGAACTCAAAGGACAATTTTTTCTTTTTTTTTTTTTCCCAGTCCTAGGCTGTGAACTCAGGGCCTGAGCACTGTCCCTGGCTTCTTTTTTGCTCAAGGCTAGCACTCTGCTACTTGAACCACAGCGCCCCTTCTGGCCATTTTCTGTATATGTGGTGCTGAGGAATTGAACCCAGGGCCTCATGTATACGAGGCAAGTACTCTTGCCACTAGGCCATATTCCCAGCCCCCAATTTTTTCTTTTTCTTTTTTTTTTTTTTGCCAGTCCTGGGGCTTGGACTCAGGGCCTGAGCACTGTACCTGGCTTCCTTTTGCTCAAGGCTAGCACTCTGCCACTTGAGCCACAGCGCCACTTCTGGCCGTTTTCTGTATATGTGGTGCTGGGGAATCGAACCCAGGGCCTCGTGTATACGAGGCAGGCACTCTTGCCATTAGGCCATATCCCCAGCCCCCCAATTTTTTCTTAATGCAAGAATTACAATTACAAAATTAGAAACAATTATTCATTCTGCTTTCCAATAAATTACTGAGAAACATTAGCTTGCTTTGCCATCTTTTTTTCTACATAAAGGGTTAATGAGAATTTACTTTTATCCCCACTAATTTATTATACATACTTTAAAATATTTGCCTGATTATATGTAACTTAGGATAGTTAGGAGTCTTACTTATTACATCACAGTATACACATAAAATTTAGTACCCGAATCCTTAGACTGATATCCAAAATAATTGTGACAAAAGTACTTTTAACAATGTTTACCAGAATCATAAACACAAGAGATTTGGTCCAGCATCTTGTCTTTTCAATATCTTTAAATTGCAAGAATAGCACAGGAATCAAATCACATTAGATAAATTAACCTTTTAACCATTAAGAAAGACTCTTAATTTTTAGTATCTCTCAAGGGGTAGTTTTAGAAAATCCAGTCAAATCACTCATTGCTGTATTAGAACCCTTTGGAGTTTCTCTTAGATACGTTTGCTTGCTCCCCAAACAATCCCTTTGGGTTAGAGACCTGGGGCTTCCCAGGCCTCAGAGGCGGGGCAGGGGGTGGGCGCAAGGACAAGACAGCCCAAAAATGCCGCCACCGCCGCTGCTCTCTGGGCCCACCGCTCCGCTCTGCGCCACCCGCCGTCCGGGGCGCATACTAGGGAGGGGGCGCTGGACGGTTGTCTGCCCCAGGCCCCATGCCCCTGGAGCCCAACACGCGCCCATTCAGCCCCAGGGCCGCCCCCTCCCTGGCGCGCACGGTTTCGCCACCGCTGCCTTGCCAGGCCTCACAAGCAAGAAGGGAGTGGGGGCAGATTAGCCCAGAAACAGAGCGGCTGCCAGCCACAGCGGGCCTGAGTGCTGCCGGTGGGCCCCCCACGGGATGCACACTCCGCTCCGCCCCATCCAGTGCCGCACCGCAGGACTTGCAAAGCCTCGAGCCCGGGGCCAGCACATGAGCCCATCCCCCCGGGCAGTGGAGATCCCTCAGCCCTTGGCCTGAACGTCCCAAAAGTCCAATCCAGTGAAAGACAAATTATTCCAGCCACTTTGGTCCTTTCCCATCCTTTGCTAAATTGATGGGCTGCCCACACCCATGCTCCTGGAGGCTTACCAATGCTGAGAATTTTGTTTCCTGTGTGTTTTCCACCCTGTGTTGGGTGCCATTTGCTGTGCTAACTCTATACCTCCTTCTGTGTAGATTCCGGGCCTATTTGTCCCCTCCGTGTGTTCCCCTTTTGCTCTCATGCATATCCTCTGGCCAGTAGGAAGTATTGCGGGAGCAAGGGCCACGGGTAAGCTCCGGACCGGGTGTGGCCGCGAGAATCCCCCCAGGGGGCCAGGTACACGTGGACATCTTGGAGTAAGCTTCAGGAGCTTCCCGAAATTTTATTCAGGGGAGGGGTTTATATAACAGTAATGGCGGCAGGAAGAGGAGGGACTAACTGGGCATTAATGATTGGCTGATGAACTGTCCGTCATGGTGATGTCATGGAACTTCCCACAGAGGCGGAGATCACAGTCCCCTCAGGACCGGTCCCCTGGGCTCAGGCTGGCACCATGGTGGCACACGTGCTTACAGATGGAGGGCGGGGCTGGCTTAGCTCCCTCTTTTGGGGGAGGTTCCAGACCCCAGGGAGAAGGTAGGAGTGGCTAACAGCCAAGCAACCCAGATCCTAAAGGTATAGCCATCCCTGACAAAGTTGAAGTAAAAAGAATGAATTTCTGATTGTTTTCTTGGGAAGAAGTAGCAGAGAGATATTCTAGAATTTCTGTCTCCATGCTTGTGATACATTGCTTTTTGCAGAGCACTCATCTTCAGTACATTAAAAATTGCCAGATTTGAAACTTCTGAAGGTCTTTATTTTCTATGTTCTCTACAGGGATACCCTTATCTTCTTCTGTTGACTGTAGAATTCACTTGGGGCTGTGTGTGGTCAGGTTGCAAACCCTGGAGATTCTTATACTCACAAAATTCATTTATAGAAGTATCACTGGAGATCTTCTACCTTTAACTGAGTTTATGAAATGTAAGTTTTTGTTCCAATAACAGTTGTGCTGCTGGCTATACTGACGAGGAGGAGGAAGTCTGGGCAAGTCTCACTGAGGTAAACCTCACATGTGAAAGTGTATAGCCAACCAGCAGTAAACTAGGAATGTAGACAAGGCAAAGGAAAGATGAACTGTGTTCCCCATGGAAGCATTCTACCAGTAGAAAGGAATGTCCTCCAGATCTTGATTGAGAGAGAAGTCCTAACTTTTTACTCAGGTGGGTTGAAACATTGGTCCTCTCAATCTCTGCCTCCCAAATTGTTAGGATTATGGGGGTGGGCCACTGTGTTTGGCCTTAATATTGTTTAATTTCCTGTATGCTTCAATAAACATTCTAAGACTCTTTCTGTGTGCTGTGGTACTTCTTACCTTGCTGCGTCTAGCACCTTGACCTTCTCTGCCTAACAGTGGAGATAGATTTTAGAAAATGCTTTCTCAAGGCAGAGATCTGGTTTGCAAATCTTATCTTACTCTATTTCTGAGCTTTAACTTTTATCAAAATCCTAATGTTCTCTTTCTATTTCTTGAAGAAGGCCTTAGTGTGTGTTAGGATGAACCTATCACATTAACATTTTCAGAAATATTATCTTTGCTACATGTACCAGTAGGAAAAGGCTAGGTTGTGTCCTAGGGCTTCATCAGGAAATGCATTGCCAGTAGCCATATCCACTGCAGGGGTGGCTGGGAGATGTGGGCCACAAGGGAAGCTGTGTATGCACTGATGTGGCAGGAGGCTTGGGGGTGGGGGCAAGGGTGGACCTTCTGCCTTAACTTAAGATTGTTGTTGGATTACTTGAAAGAGCAATGAGTTTAAGGCAGAACTTTATGCTTGGCTTAAAAACCAGTGTTCTTCACAGTAGAGTTCAAAAGTGAATTCTCTTTGTTGCCTAAGTGAATGTTTGGGCACTTGTCAAGAATTCCGTGGAAACAGCTGTTGTCTTGGCTGTGTCCTCTGTATACATGCGTGCACACACTGCAGGTCTGGGCCCGTCACTGAAGAGGCTACAAGGTTGTTCCCATGTTA
Source organism: Perognathus longimembris pacificus (assembly GCF_023159225.1). Lineage (NCBI taxonomy): Eukaryota > Metazoa > Chordata > Mammalia > Rodentia > Heteromyidae > Perognathus > Perognathus longimembris. Next base: position 154,744,665 of record NC_063162.1, read on the forward strand.
ATGATGATTTCGACCTTTGACACATGCCTGTCACTTATCACATAAAAAATTACAACCTTTCCTAATTGCATCGGATTAAAGAGAAATTTTAAGGTAACTGTTGGCTACCAACTCATGGAAACTCCTTGTTACATTGGGCGTGGATACTCCCTTCCTGCCCCAGACTTGAGTGCTTGGAGATTAGGCTTCAAAGAAAAATTAATGGGCAGACTTTTCTCTCTCATCATCTCACATGCCAAAATTTCCCTTACGAAACTCCCTTCTTAAACAAACAAAAAAAGCTGGATTTTTGTAGCAAATAGTTTTTCTATCATGTAATGACAAGACTTACTAAAGGAAGTAGAAAAACATGTTTAAATGATCCTAATTTACCTCTTTAGCAAATTTCCTGGTATGCTTGTCACTCCTGCTGAGTGTCTGCTTGGGAAGATGACTCATTTTTTCAGGTGTAAGTTACAACCAGACCCAAGCTCTGGAAATCCTTGATTCTGGTTCCCAAGCTTTGCAAAAAAGATGCAGTCATGTAATTTTGTTTGGGGAGCCAATGTTTCTTATACTGCCATACAGAGCTTCCATTGACCAGATACTTATTTCCCAAGGCAGCTGCAAGGACTTCAGCCATCATAGCTCCACTAGAGATAGCAATACAGTAGAAGAAACAAGAAAACTCATGATCTGCCTCTCCACCACCACCACCTCCGCCTCCTCTTCCATTTCCTCTACTTCCTCTCTCTCCCTTTTCTACCCCTCCCTTCTTTCCTCCCTTCCTCTCCCTCTTTCATCTTCCTCTCCCTCTCCCTCCCTTCCTCTGTCTCTCTGTCTCTGTTTGTCTGTCTCTCTGTTATGTGTCAGTACTGGGGCTTGAGTTCAGGGCCTGGGCACTATCCATTAGCTTTTTCACTCAAGGTTGGTGCCTTGCCACTTGAGCCACAGATCCACTTCTGGCCTTTTTGGTGGTTAATTGGAGATAAGAGTCTTCCCAGATTTTCCAGTCCAGGCTATCTTCAAACCACTTTCCTCAAATCTAAGCCTCCTTAGTAGCTAAGATTACAGGTATGCATCACTGGTGCCCAATCCAATGCTCTACTTGTTAATGAACTGACCTGGAAATTACATTTCCTTTTTATTATTCAAATCTCACTCAACACACCTACCTATAAGAGGGCTTGAAATTTTAAGTTATAATTTAGGTGACTATAGGTCCAGTATAACTAAACAAATAAAATCTGATGTCCTAATCTTGAAAATGAATTAGCAAAAGTATGGTGAAAAATATGTGTAATTGTTAGGAGAGAGGAAGGAGAATAAGACAGAAAGTATTTGAAGAAATACTGCTGGAAAATTTGAAAACACAAATGGATTAAATTTCAGATTCAAAACTACTATGAATCTCAAACAAAATAATTCAAACCAAGCTTCATTCAGACACATTATAGCACAATCTGCCAAGACAAAAACTTTCAAGCAGTCAAAGGGAAGAGAAAATTATTAATAAAGCAACTATTAGTTATTTTACTTCTCAGAAAAAGGCAAAGACCCTTGGGGAAAAATAGAATGTTGTTGCTAAATGTTATAAGAAATGAGGGAGGAGGCTGGGGATATGGCCTAGTGGCAAGAGTGCTTGCCTCCTATACATGAGGCCCTGGTTCAATTCCCCAGCACCACATATACATAAAATGGCCAGAGGGGGCGCTGTGGCTCAAATGGCAGAGTGCTAGCCTTGAGAAAAAAGAAGCCAGGGACAGTGCTCAGGCCCTGAGTCCAAGCCCCAGGACTGGCCAAAAAAAAAAAGAAATGAGGGAGGAGGTAACAAACAGTACAAGAAATGTATCCAGTGCCTAACATATGAAACTGTAACCTCTCTGTACATCACTTTGACAATAAATAAGAAGAAAAAACAAGAAATAAGAATATCAACTTGGAATTTTATATCCAGTGAGAATATTCCTTATTATTGAGACACTTAAAAAGTTAAAATACTTTGAAAAACAAATAGGTTTTGTCTCTAGAATGGCTAATTCCCTAAAGGAAACATAACAATTCTGCTTAATTGAGTGAAGCAGAAGTATAGCAGTACTGGACACAGAACCCCTGGAATCTGGTAAGAAATGAAGAGCAGGAAGAGAGCAGCATGAGTGTTGAAGCTGGGACTGCAGTGTGTCTGGATGGGTTGAAGCTGAATAAGATGACAGTCACATGCGGCAGCAGTGTGTCTGGAGGGGTGGGAGTTCATAGAACAAAATGGGCCTTATCCCCGCATAGGCTGCTGTAACAAAGCACCATAAATGACTGGCTCATTAACTAATGGAAGAAATGCTTAATTATAAGAAAAATATTGAATGCCCAAAGTTACTATGTTCTGCTTCTAAGTTACATGTATAAAATATGAAGGCAAAGCAAGTTGAAAGAAATGGAATGAAAAAATATGTGGCAAGTAAATGGAAATCAAAGGAAAGACTGTAACGGAATATCAATGCAAATTATAAAACTGGTTATAGTGAACCCTTGCTATCCACAGGTACCTGGTTCCAAACAGACCACTTCTGGGAAAAATCTGTGGATGCTCAGAATGCAGAATACAGTACTGTACTATGGGTACTTGGAGCATCACCCCCCCGCCCCCCCCCCACATGCAATCCAACATTTGCTGAAGGCATGGTGCCTTTCAGCAAACTTAGTAAGACTTTTCACTTTATCTAAAGGGCACATTATGTGGTATTTTGAGCTTGGGTGGATTACTGTAACTATTACTTTCCTCTTTGGATGCAATTTGGTTTTTTGGGAGGCACATTAAAAATAAGGGCAGGGAAACACTCAGCAGATCACATAATGATTTAGACATAACTGATAATAATGTGGGACTGAGAGCTCAGTATATAAACTGAGCTGCATAATGAGTCCATGAGAATTTAAAATATTTGTGTTTGAAATTTATTTTGTTTGCAATTATTGTTCTTTGATCAGACCATGCACAATTAATATATAGATAAGGTAGATTTCCCAAACAATACTTGAGATTAAAAAATTTCTCATCTTAAAACAGAAGATAGATTAAGGAGAATTCAGCAACTCAGTGGAAACTACAACTATTCTACAAAGGATGTTCCAAATAACAGTTTCAAATACACAAATTAAAAATAGGAAAAGATAAAAATAATGGCATTTTGCACATCTACCTTACTTTGTGGCAAAACAAGAATTCAAAAACATCATGATATAGTTTAATGAGTTAAGCCTAGGATGTAACACTCCCTAAAACATCAGGAAAAATATCTTCTTCAGTAAATATGAAATACCAACACAAAATTGGTGTGTTTTGGGCCATAAAACATGTCAGAACAGATTCTGAAGGCGCTATTACAGTTCTGTTACATTAGATATAATAAACAAGTTAAATATAACTAAAATCTCTTTGTATTTAGGGTTTGACAAATATATTTCTCTACCAGCTAGATATTTGTTAATTTTCATGAATTATTTGGATTTTTTTTTTTTTTTGGCCAGTCCTGGGCCTTGGTCTCAGGGCCTGAGCACTGTCCCTGGCTTCCTTTTTGCTCAAGGCTAGCACTCTGCCACTTGAGCCACAGCACCACTTCTGGCCATTTTCTATATATGTAGTGCTGGGGAATTGAACCGAGGGCTTCATGTATATGAGGCAAGCACTCTTGCCACCAGGCCATATTCCCAGCCCGATTATTTGGATTATTAATGTGTGTCATTGTTTTTATTTTTAAGAATTCTTACCTTGAAGATATACATATTGAAATAATGTGGATTAAATTATTTGGTTATTAGAACATCAAATTGATCCAGTGGAAATGTTACAGGTAAGCAAGATCTGCCTTTAACTGACAGCCATTCATGCAGATGGTGGGTGTGCATCTGTGGATTCCTCAAAATATCTGTAACAGGCAAAAATCCTTTTACATAAGAAGACATTAGAGAATATTTGGAACCAAAACAATGAAAATTTTATCTCAATAAAAATGTCCTGTCAAGATTTGTAATCATAGTAAGAGTTCTGGCATTCAATCAACATGTACCATGTGTACAAGGTAATACAGAAGTTGGTCTGGGTTTCATTGGGTTGTTGTTCACCGAGACACAATATACATGTCTCCAGAGGATTTTGGCAGAACCCACATCTCACAAAACAAGAAGCAAAATGCAGAGGATGCTATTTAGAATTATGCAGCAAGCCAGGATCTGGGAAATGCATCCAGTTCTGAAGGGAAGGGACTGTTGGCAGAGGCTAGCCCTGGGGTGATTTAGGTGTTGTGACTGTAAGGCAGATGTGAACATTTTTAGGAGAATGTATGCAGGTTGATAATGCTAAGCAATCTTGTTGGATAGGCTTGATGCAGAACGGAGACAGCACAGGAAAGAGATGTACTTTGTGTGTGGCAGCTGGTATTAGCTATATTTGACCATGGCATGAAGCTGGCTATTCTGAAATTCACCAGCATTGTGGAGGGAAAAGTGGATGGATGGACAGGAGGTGTCAGAACCCGAGGAGGCTTGGGATTGCCATGGGATGTTTCTCTACCACCTGAGATGATTGCTGATGGGGAGCCCTGGGAAGAGCATGCAAACTCCTCCTCCAAGCCCCCTTCAGTGCAGCACATGCCCACAGTGACTTGGCTAGCCCTTTGCCAACCAGAGGGATCTAGACAGAGCCCAAGAGGACCATGGAAGACCCCACTGCATGACTCTCCAGAGGCTAAGCTCCAAGAGCCAACAGTTCTACTCCACTCCAATTCACTCCACTCCACAGACCTTAAAGCCAGGCAAAGCTGAACTTGGTGCTGGAGCTCTCCAGCAGCTCCCATTGTGGATTGTGCCAGTGTCCCATGCCTCTGGAATGTGGTAATGAATCCTGTCAGTTCCCTGGGGTGGCAGTCCTGTCAATGACTGTATTTATGTTTGTATACTTCTTTCATTTCAGAAAATGTGAGAACATCTGGGCAATGGCAAGTTCTGCTTCTGGACCCTTGAGAACTGTGGATGCTCATGCAGCCTGGAATTTCCTGGTTTGTCAGTTGAGGAATATTTTCCCCAGGTGTGGCACATCTGTTCATTTCCAGTGACTAAAGTGGACTTCTTCCCTTTTATTTTTAATTCTGATTGAAATGACCAAATATGCTGTTTGTAGAAAAGAAGGGGTTGGCCAACTGAGCCAAGAATTATTTATTTCATATCTCATGGAAGTTGGCTGACTTTGTAACAGAGTTACCATGAAAGCCAGGGTGTGATTCTATTGTGGGACAACTATGCATTTAAGATGCATCACACTAAGGCTTCCAGTGTTTCCAAAAGCTCTTGTGGGCAGAACAGATGCAGATGCTCCGTGACCCCTGATCAATCCACGTCAGTAGCTCCAGGGAAAGGGAGCTAGAGGAAGTAAGAAGGCCCTTTATGTTGTTATGGACATTCTGTAGGATCCAGAGCGCCCACACATCATGAGGAGGTGCAAGCGCATTCTGTGGAATAAGGAACTTCCCCACATAGACGGCAGAGCTCTTCGAAGTCAAGCTGAGCCTTCAACATCTCTGTGATCAAGGCTCCAAATCTTTCCTTCCATATCTAGGGAGAAGAAGGTTTGAAACCCATGTAACCTTTGTGAAGCAACGTTCCATCACTGCAAATTGTGTCCTTGCATACCTGGAGAGTAAAGCTGAAACTGCTTCCATGATGTGGCCCAGAGAGGTAGAAAGCAGGTAGGAAATACAGACTAGATTTCCCAGACCTTGATGTGCCTAAAGATTTCTTAAGCCCCGTGTCCAAGAGTTACTGATAAGAAAAAATCAACACATGTACACTGAAAATAGGGCCATGAATGGTTTGCAGGACAGCAAAAACCTTGAGCCAATCCAAGTGACTGCTAATAAGAAAATGAACCAACTGTCATTTTAAAACAATGCACAGTTTCAGTTAAGAACTACAGCCACGTGGAGCCAGAAGTAGAGGGTTTCTTTCTGGATATATACAAGTTTCAGCAATTTATTTTTGAATGCAAAACCCCAGATGACTTTATAAACAACAAGAAAGGAAGCCACATGGCTCTTAAGGACTCATTTACGCCCTATTTTTGTTCAGAGACTCAAAGAGTTCCCATAATGCCTTTTGAGGAGAGAGGGGAAAATGCCCTTCAGGCATCAGTGGGTTGCTTTCTAAGGTGCTGGTGTTCATTTGGAGTAGGGCTTGCATATATGTCCATTAAATTATTTCAATAAATTAAATATAAAAAGCAAGCTTTCCTATGAACAATGATGAGAGCATAAAGTGTTTAAATGCAAATATGCAGGAAATGACCATGTGCTTGAAGATGAAAGTGCTGAACAGATCAAAGACCATCACAAAGAGAAAATAGTGAAAAATGAGCAAGTATGAAGGAGGGATAATATGAGTAAGCATGAACTAGGCCATTCCTCATGTGGCTGAGGATTCTTGGGGTCAGTTCCAGGGTAATTTCTAGCAGGACTTGCTGCCTTCAGGGACATATGCTCCTCTCCTAGCCAGGTAGATGTCTGACACCCACCAAGAGTTCTAGTCTAGTATTTGCCTTTTGTCATGCTCCCGGGAGACCTACATAAAGAGACATGAAATGGTGCTTTCAAATGTGCTTCTTAAAAGCTTTAACAAGGTAAGAAACTAGGAGAAAAGTCATGGTCTTTTTTTTCCTCCACTTCTTTGAGAGATCCGTGAACTCATTAGAATTTCATATGGAACTCACAGTCTAAGCATGAAATTACTAATTATTTAGAAATAAACTGTGTCTGTGATAATAATAACTTTCCACTTGAATTTGTATTTATAAAGCTTCTATCATAGAATCCAATAAACTTTTTGATCTAGGAATTTTGAACATCAGTACTTTTTTTTTTTTTTTTTTTGGCTAGTCCTGGGCCTTGGACTCAGGGGCCTGAGCACTGTCCCTGGCTTCCTTTTGCTCAAGGTTAGCACTTTGCCACTTGAGTCACAGCGCCACTTCTGGCTGTTTTCTGTATATGTGGTGCTTTGGAATCGAACCCAGGGCTTCATGTATACGAGGAAAGCACTCTTGCACTAGGCCATATTCCCAGCCCGTGATCTAGGAATTTTAATAATAATTTATGAACTACAATCCTCCTATTTGTTCTTTCCTGTGGCCATGGTATAAGAATTAAAATCCTTTATTTCAAAGTGGTTGGTTTCTTTCAGTCAACCTTGTAACATTGTAAAAATCCAGTCTGAAACAAAAAGCTATTTTAATTAATATGGATTCTATTATGTTAGTCAAATCCTGTTACAAATTCCTGATCTGGCCAGGTGACTTAGTTCCTATGAATTGCATTTTACTTACACCCAGTTCCTGTTTCTTTCTTTTTTTTTTTTTTTTTGCCAGTCCTGGGGCTTGGACTCAGGGCCTGAGCACTGTCCCTGTCTTCTTTTTGCTCAAGGCTAGCACTCTGCCACTTGAGTCACAGCACCACTTCTGGCCATTTTCTGTGTATGTGGTGCTGGGGAATTGAACCCAGGGCTTCATGTATATGAGGCAAGCGCTCTTGCCACTAGGCTATATCCCCAGCCCCCAGTTCCTGTTAATTAAGCTACAGCCTATTAAACTTTTTGATCCTATTCAAATTAGCCAATTGTGTATGACTATGAACCTAAATTCTGACTAATCAGAATGAAGGGCAGTGCTGCCTAAGGGATAAAGTCTGGGCAGTTATCCTGCCCAGCACACTTACATACTTGCATGCCCTCTGCAGAACTTAACTTTGCTTTGCTGAGTTCTGTTCTAGTTGGTGTCCTTATTCATCTATGGCACCTCAGTATTTCTAACACTGTGATGACAGGCGTATGCCACCATGCCCAGCTATTGGTCAGATAGAGCCTCATGAAATACTGTGTTTCAGCTAGCCTGGAGTCTCATTCCTCAATCTCTGCCTTCCAAGAAGGTAGGATTACAGGCTTGAATCATATTTGGCTCATTTTCTACATAAAATATGCTTAAAGAGTGTACAAGAAATAAAATCAAAGTGGGTACTGGTGGCTCACACTTATAATCTTGGCTACTCAGTAGTCTAAGATGATTGTGGTTGGACGTCAAACAGGACAAGAAAGTCTATGAGGCTCTTATTTCCATCTAATGACCAAACAGCCAGAAGTGGAGCTTTGGCTCAACTGTTAGAACAATGGGGTTGAGCACAAAAGCTTAGGGATAGTTCCCAGGCCCTGAGTTCAAGCCCCAGGCTTGGCACAGAAAAGAAAAAAAGATCCAAGTGATTGTTAGGTAGGATTGATGAAAAATTTCCTTTTTCATATTCAAAACTTTCCTAAATGTGCCTATACTGCTTTTATAAATTGTGTTACTACAGGAAGCAATAAGCTCAGTTGCCTCCTGCACTTTCTAATATAGCAGCATTCTGCAAGGCTTGTTCCTGGGTAGGCTGTGGGGAGTGCTGAGCTGAGCTGCTGTGGGACCAGGTGGGGCCCTCATGAGACTGGCATCCCAAGCATTTGGGCCTTTGGGCCTTTGGCTGTTCCACTTCTTCTGTAGGAAGAGCCTCCCATGTTACTCACAGTCCTCAGTCTTGCTGATTTCAGTGTTTTTCACTGACCTTGATGAGAACTCTCCTGTGAGCTTTCCTTCCACTCCTGCCACCTGTCCTAGCTGTTACTGTGTTACAGATATCTTCACGCCTCTGTCACTCCAGTGGGATGCCATAATATGGTTTGTGGTAGGAGGTCAGCATATTGACTTGGACATATGATCAGACCAGCTTGTGAGAGGTCCTGGTTGGGCTGAGCTCCTTAGTATGCTGTATTACTTATATGGGTAAGTTTTTGCACTGCTGGCAGAGTGCTAATTTTCTCTTATTCATGCACTCTAGAATGTGGCTCCTTGAGGCTATCTCATGGTTGGAATTATGGGTGAAGGACAAGGAACCTTCCCTGCCTAGACATGGGCTTCACTACTACAAACTGTGAGTGGACAACTGATATCTCAGTGCAGCCAAGGAGAGATCTTCAAAGCCCAGGAAGACTCTAGTCTTCCCACCTTTCTTTCCTTTCCTCCCTCCTGCTCTGTCTTCCTTCCTGGTCTTCCTCTTTCTTCCTTATCAAATACTTTGAGCCTCTGTTTATTTGCTATGGGAGCAGCTAAGCCAGAAAGTCAAATCTGTGTACAGTCATGAACAGACATGCACACATGCACAGAATGTACATGTACACATATTGTTTTGAACACACATACATATGCATGTACATATACATGTTGGCATTCACAACACTTGTATGAATGAACACCTTTAAACAGCTGTGCAGTCATTGGGCATCCACCATCACACAGTATGTGATCCAGGACCCTAGCCTACTGACTCCTATAATTTTAGCTATGTAAGATGCTGAGACCTGCAGGATTGTGACTTGAAACCAGCCAGAGCAGAAAAGTCTGTGAGACTCCATTTCCAATTAACCAGCAAATGCCAGACTGGAGGCATTGTTCAAATGGTAAAGTATGAGCTTGAGGTCCTGAAAAGAAAAGAAAGAAGAAGAAAAAAGAGAGAGGAGGGAGGAGGGAAGGAGTAAAGGAAGAAAAAGAAGAAAGAAAAGGGAAAAGGAAAGAAGGAAGAAAGACAACAAGCAAAGAGGCTTGTTTTAGCTCATTGTCCTGGAGGCTGGGGAGCTGACAGAAGAGGCCTCGTGTGTGTCAGCCCATGGCAGAAATCAGAATAAGCAGCTATGGGGAGGAAGAGAAAGGGGCCTACAGTACTTAAATGAAAGCATTCAGCTGTGGGGATCCTGTGATTCATGTCTGCCCATGCTCACACATTGAGGAATCAACTTTTGGGAGCACCCACAGCACCCAGGTGACACCAGCCTGGTGTTGGTGTCATGTGAGGAGCCACAGGACACCACAACCACGCACAGGCTCAGACCACAGTGGCAGTGCCTCAGACCTAGTTTCTCAACTGTAACAAGAGAGTATATATAAGCCACAACTTGTTTCTCATACTGAGAAACAATTTAGACTTGAATTCCGTTCCGCAGGATAAGTGGTGGATGACGACTGCAGTGAGAGTGTAAACATCCCTTTTCTTTGCATTAAAGTTAATGAGGAGCACCGTAACCTGATGAACTCTCTTCATACTTCTTCCATGGAACCTGTCCACTTGGCTCCCCTAGTCCCTACAGATGGGAAGCTTGGTGTTCATGTTGACTGCATATGATGCCTTGGTGGCTCTTGTAGGTCTGGGAAATGAAGCAGACCCGATTGTCCCTCAGAGGTGTCCAGTTGCAATGTCCTCAGAGTGCTTTCAGGAGCTCTTGGGGCAGGGGTGTTCCATTTAAAGATTTCCATTCACTTAGGATGGGAAAGTTTTTCTTATTGTAATTTACTTTATTGTTATTATAGAAGTGATGTACAGGGGGATTACAGTTATATGTGTCAGGTAAGGGGTACATTTTATTTTGTACAGTATCTTCCCTTCCCTCTCTCTCTCCCAGTCCCCTCCCTCCCATCTCCACATGTGAGCTGTATAGTTCACTTTCATCAGTGTCCAATGAGCTCCACTGCTGCACTTTTTCAACCCCTTTCCCTTGAGTTCTGTACTCTCCCCACCAACCGTTCTGAAGAGATACACTTGCATACACCATACATAAGATAAAGAAGACAAAAATAATCAAATACTAAACACTAAAAACTAAAAAAAGAGTGATCTCTTGTTTCCATATCTTGGAGTTCATTTCAATATGCACAATATTTTATATAAATATGAAGAGGCACTTAGGCATTGCACCTTTGTGTTTCTCTCCTGAGTATCCTCTTTTGTTCTCACTGTGTGTATCTAGAATCCTGTGTAATTGATCATATCACAATGTATTTTAGATTTCTATTTTCCACATATCAGAGAGAACATGCACCATTTGTCTCTTCGAGCTTGGCTTACCTCACTTAACACGATTGTTCTAGTTCTTTCCATTTCCCTGCAAATGACATTTTTTTATTCTTTCTAATGGTTCTGTAAAATTCTATTGTGTTTAGGTGCCACATTTTATTCAATCCATTCATCAATTGTGGGGCATCTGGGCTCTTTCCGTAACTTGGCTATTGTGAATAGTGCAGCAATGAACATGGATGTGCAGGTGGCTCTATTGCATCCTGCCTCAAGATGTTAATGATAGATGGATGACAAGATATTAAACACTGCACATGTTCTGTCTAGTGGGTATACTTTTTGGTTGATGCTTTGTGCATTTTTGGTAATTTTTCTATCCTATGATTATTTTGATTATGTACTCTAAAACATGACTTTATGTCTTTGAATGTAATAAGAACTTCAGCTTTCTTCCTGCAATTCCTTTTTATTGGTCTATAATCTCTTGGAAATTAAAGGTGTAGCTAGGTCATCTTTCCTGTGTCCTAGAATTGATCAGAATGAGAATCTCCAGTGCCCTGAGCACTGTGGAGACTCTCCAAGGCTGACTGTCCATACAGGTGGTTTTGATGCAAGGTTTAGGAGCTTGGGAAAGATTCTTGGGGTTGAAAAAGGGAAGCCAGGTCTCATTTTAGTTGGTTTAGTTATAAAATGTAATTTAGTTAAGAATTATAACTATATAATATATAACTTTATAATTGTAACTTATAAGTATCTAGAACTTTCTGGGTTTAAATGGATATGAGTTTGCTCAACTTTGAGAGAGGTGGAGGTTACAGAAACAGGCTCTCACAGAATGATCATGACGTGGAGCAGAAGGTTCCTGTTTGCAATTCCTAGCCTCAGCAATACTCATCTAGGTTACACATGTCCCACAACTGGACCATGGCACCCACATTATTCCTGTGTGAGGGCATTAGCATCTTGCTAGTCATGCACAGAGTCCAATGTGTGAGAGCTGGAAACCAACCCTGTACATAAGCATAGTAAATTCTGCCATCTCTTCCCAAGGGGCTGAGTAATCAATATAATTTACATGTTGGGAAGAGATGGCAGAATTTACTATGCTTAAGGTTTCAGCTGCTTCAGTTGTCATTTGTCTGGGAGATGTAGGGTCAGGGTACCCCTTTAATAGATCAAATAAGGGTTTTAATTCAGCTGTGGATAATTTAAGATAAGGGTGAAGCCAACTAATATCTCCCAGAAATTTTTGAAAATCATGCAAAGTACACAAAAGAGAAGTTTTAATCTGTAATTTTTGACTAGTAAAATAATAAGGACCTCAAATATGACCAATAAATACTTGCCAGAGTTCTGCTGTAACACTTAGAGAACAGCAGACTGGATGAGATCCATGTGCCATTAAATCAAATCATATTACTTAACGTTACCTTACCGGCAGGTGAAAGAGAACACAAATGAATAACAATCAAGAGGGCAAAAGGTCAGGACAATGTAAAAGTCTCAACTTTAGTGGATCTGAAGTAGCTGTGTCTTCCATCCCAAATCAGCAGGCCAGCAGGAGAGATGGGTTGCATCTGGGTAAGGCTGTAGTGGCATCTCTCAGAGTCCCCTGGATAGATTGTCACACCTCCTGCTGTGTTGCCCGCAAATTTCTACACAGACTGGTTTAAGACATTTGAAACCTCCCAGTATTCCTTGGTTGCTTACTCTGAGTATTCTGGCTTTTGTAGGCTGGTGCCCTACTGGTTTTAGCAGAGTGACCACTTCAAACAGATTTTAGAAGGCTTGGGCCTTTAACCATCTTCCTAGTCACAAAATAGTAAAACCAGGCAGTTTGGGAGCAGACTGTGGAGGCAGCTTCCTGTAGCCACAGACTGCCACGGTCCACGCAGCTAGCACACAAGTTGACCTGTCCACGCAGCTAGCACACAAGCTGACCTGTATCTTATAAAGTAAAATGTCAATCCTGGGTCAGACAAATCTAGGTTAGCAGCCACATCTGCACAGTTGCTCCAAAATGACTCTGGTCCCTTGATCTTAAAGAGTTTATGAGAGCACAGGGAAAAAAGGAAAACAAAAATGGAGAAGCAAAATCTTAGTCTATACCAAAGAATTGTCAGGATCTGATGTACACTTGACTCTTAGCATAGATAGACATAAAGAATAACACACTGGTTTTACATCATTGTACTTATATCACGTGCTGTATATTAGAACCTTTTGGAGCTTTTCTTAGACACATTTGCTTGCACCCAAACATATCAGTTTGGGTTTAAAACCTGTTCTTTTTTTTTTTTTTTTCAACAGACAGACATAGACAGACATACAGTTGTGCACACGCTTTGGGGTGCTCTTAGAATTGTTCTTTAATTGGCCATGTAAGTTTTCTAGAATTCCAGTGGCAAATTATATTATTTTGCCCATATTCTAGAACCATGCGGTTAGTTAGTAAACAAAAAAACCTTTCCAGCAAACCAAAATTTTCACAGATTATCCAAGAAGCCACATTTTGAGAAACCAGTTCAGCTCTCATGGGGAGCTGAAGTGCGATGCTATGACCAGAGAAGGTTCAGGAGATGGGAGACAGGACATGAACAGAACACAGACAGCAGGCTCACAGCAAGACACCTTCACCTTCCAGCATTAGAATTGCAAGGCACCTTTGAATTGCAAGGCCACAGTTCCAGAGTTCAGAGCGGGGGCAGGGTTACTGGGAGCTGGAGACTCCAAGTCCCTGCCCAGCCTCCAGGAATTTGGCATGCCCTTCACTTAGGGGATGGGCGGGCTTCCACCTTCAACCAATTTTATTGTCGACCATGTGCTCAATGCTAGAGAAAACTTACGATTTAGCCAAACAAGCAGAATTTAACTGAGTCTCCAAACTTAACCTCAATAACAAGAATAGAAAACCTTTCTTTGAGTCTTTCAAAGCAGATGTTAAACAAATATTGGTACCTTTGGAAGCTAGCACCAGCCCATCCTATGTTACAGGCAGGCAGGCAGAGTTTAGAGAGAGGCAGAAAAAGAGACAGAGAGAACTTCATCTGCCTGAGCACTCATAGAAGTTAGGTAAGTCCTGCAAAATATTCCAAATATGTAAGATTGGGCTCAATTTTGAGCAGCTTTCCTGAAGTATTTTAGACTGTTCCCCACTTGATGAGTGACCAGCGGAGCTGGACTAGAGATCAGTTGACTCCAAACACCCACAATTGCTGATCCCCATGACCTAGCCCAGTGGCTTTATGGAAAATCCAAGCTCCAGGCTAACGGTCACTCACCCTGGTGGGAGTTTCAAATCTATCGTTGTCGTGGTGGATGGAAGTAGAGCGCTCAGTCAGAAGTTACCTCGGTGGTATTAGCATTTCCCTAGCCTCAGGTCCCTCCCCTCTGTGAGCAGCCTGCACCTAGGAGAGCTGTAACTCTGCCAGGACTGTCAGTGGGGGCTCACCAGTATCTACCTTTAAAGGAGTTTGTTGTTCTGGATGAAGCTGTGACAATAGGGCTATAACTGATTTAAACATACTCTCAACATGGGTCAATCTATCTTTAGTAGGCTCATTGTATAATTTTTCCTCAGTGTCTGAGCCCTCTGAGTCTTTCTTAATATCTAGTCCAGTGGGTTCAGACCTTATTAATTCTCTCAGCTCTTCCCAGGCAGCTGCATAAGCTCTGGGGGCTGGGTGACACTCATCAGGTGCCTGTTCAGTTTCTCTGATCGACTAATTGAATCTAATCTGTTCATGTCTAGGATCCAAACAATCTCGGACCAGATTCCAGAGAGTAAAAGCATCCACTGGGGTTTTCTCAGGGCCATTTGCATCATAATGTTCCTGAATCTTTTTCCCAATTTTCTGTCAAGTTTCTAAGTTAATGGTTCCTTCTTCCGGGAACCAGGGGCATGCTTCCTCAATAAAGTGAAAGACACATTCTAACTGATTTTGGCCAACTTTCACTCCCTGGGCATGAAGCATCCCTTTGAGGGCCTGCACGTATAGCGTGTGGCTGTCACCCTGTCCCATAATTTCTTACTCCCGATGATACTATCTCTCTCCCACTCTCCTTCCCAAATGTTCGGATGTCCTTACCTGAGCGGGGTCCTCTGCCGTTGTCCCAGGTGTTCAAGTCCCTATTTGGGTGCCACTGTGCCGGAGCCAGCCAGCAGTGAAAGGGAATCCTGAATGAGGGGGGCAAGGATTAAAGAAAAGGAAAAATACAAGACAAGAGAAAAAAGACAAGAGGTGAAGATGGGGTCCGGGAGGTCTGCAGCTCAAGATTGTAACTCAAGACTGCAGCCACGTTTATTCTTAACTTCCAGCTTATATGCAGTTTAGGAACCAAGGAATAGCATAGGGTTGCTAAAATTCAAGAACACAAAAGGGCATTGAAGTTCTCAACATCTGATGGCAGTAAAGACAGGATGAGGTTGATTAACATAGGAATGGACTCCAGCAGACATAGTAAAGCAACTCCGGGTAGGGGCTGAGTTACTAGTAGACAAATGTCCTTGCACTTAGCATATCCTCGTGATAACAACACAGCCAGAGGTCAGAATGAGATTAGCTGCAGGCTCCGCTCCCAACAGGTGGGGTCCCACCCTTTCTTTCTTTTTTTTTTCTTTTTCTTTTTTTTTTTTTTGGCCAGTCCTGGGCCTTGGACTCAGGGCCTGAGCACTGTCCCTGGCTTCTTCCTGCTCAAGGCTAGCACTCTGCCACTTGAGCCACAGCGCCGCTTCTGGCCGTTTTCTGTATATGTGGTGCTGGGGAATCGAACCTAGGGCCTCGTGTATCCGAGGCAGGCACTCTTGCCACTAGGCTATATCCCCAGCCCCCACCCTTTCTTTCTTTGCTCTGAAGTCCATCCCCTCCTCCATCTCTGCTCCCGAACTCACACCTTCATGTGGGAGAACACAGGTCAAGATTCTTCTCTGAGCATCTCCCAAGGTGTGGCCTGGCTAAGTATTCTGCTTCTGTGAACGCATTTACTCTCCATGTAGGTGGTAAATTCTTCACGAACCTTCCCGTGTGGGCCTCTGCTGGGCAGATAAATGAGTATGGTTCCTGTATCTGAATGAGTTATGGAGAAAGACCCTTACTTGTCAGCAGTTCTCTATCTGCTGCTCTGTTGTATCTATTATATCAGAAAGCCACAAAACATGAAATATCTACCCAAACCATCTTGCTATTTTAACTTGAAACACAAAAGTACACACTTTAATGTTGACCATAGCTTTTCCATTAATAGATTTAGCTGATTAGAACTTGACTTCACTTTCCTGGAATTAATCATAGCATAAGACATTATTCTACCTTGGATATTGTCTCAATGAATTTGAGGTTTAAAGCTTCTATTGTGAAGAAATGTGCCTGCAGGTGGTTCTAGAGAGGGCAGCAGTGAGGAAGTGAGTAATACCACCATTTGGGGAGTTTAAGCAGGGACATTTAGTAGAGTAGACACACTCCAGGCTGAGTGCAGCCTGAGCCAAACAGGCCTCTGTGTGCCCAGGTAGCAGCAGTAGAGCAGGCACCACTGGGGTGAGCATGCAGAGCCCTGGAGCCCATATCATGGGGTGAGGGATTGCCTCAGATGTGGGCACACCAGTGATGTTAAGTTGGGAACCATGGCTCTATTTTATATAAAATAGTTCCATATATAAAGCAGAGAGCAGAGCTGGGGCTGGAGGATGAACTAATTTGGAGGAAGGCTGTGAGTGTTCCCCAGCATGGGTCAAGAAGTTGATCAGAGTCTGTTTGGTGAAGAGTGGATGTCATAAAACACTCTAGGCTGGAGGTTATGAAGTGGTCATGGCAGGCTCACATTCCCCTAAGTGTGGCTTGGTTAATGGTTTGGCTCAGTTTATCAGGGGAGGGCATACAAAGGGCAACAGGACTAGAGAATTGCTACTCTGTTCCCAAGGCACAAAGGGAAATGTGCTCAGATGTTTCACGTTTCTGTTTTACCTACGAGGACTTTCATGTCAACAGATAAGAAGCTGAGGCTGGAGACTAGAAGACCCCAAGATGGCATCTCTAATGAGGCTGGGCCAGGACTCACCCTGCCTGCTCCAACTCCTGCACTCCCAGGTCTATTTGGGAAAGGGGCAGGAAGCCCGGCCTGGGGAGAGTGGGTAAGATTCCAGAAGAGTCAGGGCAAGGCTGCATGGTTCAGACAGAGCCCGAGGAGGACAGAGTGTCCAGGAGGTAGCCTAGGGAACTGGGGTGCCTGAGCAGTGTGGAGAGAAAAAGAGACAAGAAGGTGCAACAAGGATCAGAAAAAAAAGAAACCCCTTAGCCACTGACCTAAGCCCTACCATTCTGGTCTTTTATAGTTTTGAGATTTTTTTTCCCTGAACCGGGAACCGAACCCGGGGCCTCGTGCTCGCCAGGCGGGCGCTCTTCTGCTGAGCCAGATCCCCAGCCCCAGCCCTATCATTCTGTAAGTCCAAATTACTGGATCCTTTTCACAATCACCAGACAGCTTTGTTCTTATGTGAGCATATCAGAAACACTAGGACCTCCTGTACTCTGCAATGGGGTCAAGGGCTGCATAGGGACAGTGATCCCACAGCTCCACTTTGGGCCTCTCTCCTGAGGCCCCTCTGCAGGGCCTCTCCCCTTCAGCACAGGCAGAACAATTCTGCAAACTAAGGAGGGCTTGTTCTGTCCTTCTTCAAGGGAAGAAACTGGGCAACCGAGCCTGTCTGTGGAGCTTTAGTGAAGTTAGGTTTGGATCCAGCTTCAAGGGTCTCAGAGTTAACTGTAAGAGGAGAAGTGAAGAAGCCCATTGGTTTTTCCAGAAAGGTAGCTAATTCCTAGCACAGCAAGTTGGAAATAGATTTCTATTCTATCCGTGTCTAGCAGGCCTTTGCCTCTCAGACGAATGGGCAGAGAAGTGGGTCTGGAAGGGAATCCTCTCTTACCAGACTTGTCTGAGTTCAAGCTACCCAGGAAATGCTCTCCACAGCACTGGTTCAGACAAATCTGTGTTCAAAGATTCTGGACTGAAAGCATTTCCCCATATGTGTTTCAATTAAATGATTGACTTTTCTCTGAGCAATTGTCTTTATTAAAAAAACAAACACAGAGCGACTCATTTATCCCTCTGCTACTTCTGGATATAAAAGCCTAGAAGCAGCATGTCCACAGTCACCCTTAACCAGGCTTCAGGGTAGATGAGTAGAGTGTCAGGATTCCTGGTGTCCAGAGAATTAATTGGCTACATAATATGAGTCCAGGCTATCCTTTCACCCTGGCTTCCCTGTACCAGGAAGGTTCCACATAAAAAGGAGACAAGGGAAATGTCCAGTGTTGTCAGCTGATGAAGTGTTCCAGTCAGGTAAACCCTTTTCCAGGCCTTTGAGTTTACAACATCAGGGGCAAGTTGATATAGCAAGCCACATTGTTTCCACACATTTAAGGGTGATGGGAGACCCCAAGAAAGACTAGCTTGGGAGATGTGGTAGTCCAACAGAGACATGATGGAGACTGATGATGCTGGTACAGGGAAGAGTGGCTCTATGGTATAGTGCAGAGGTGAGGGTTCAAGTCACAAGGTGAGCAGCTGCCCATTTGGAGCAAGAGACAGGGACAGCGAAGAGTTATTTCCCAGTATTTGCTTCTCCTCAATCTTAGGACCCTCTAGCTACTCTTCTCTACCTTGCCCGGCCCTCCTAAAAGTTGGCCTGAGATAGAAGATCTGGAAGAAGTTGAAAATGGGAGACAAATAAGCAAGCTTTGTACATGAATGTATGTGGAGACACAAAAAAGGCAACCATGTTTACAGTCTGGGAGTCTGAGAGGACCATGGGGGTCTGTGGAAGTACTCCAGGAGATCACCAGGTGAGGCAATCTTCCCCTCTGACATCAAGACCTTGGAGACACTTGTTAAAGTTCATCTATGAGCAACTGCTTCAGGGGCTGGCAGAAGAGGAGGAAATGAACAACCAGACAGAAAGCAGCCATGGTAAGAACCCTAAGGACCCTAGAAGCAGTGACACTGTGGGTATTCCAAGAGTCACCATGTTACAGAAAGAAACCGAGCTGTGTCTTCTGGACATTCTTGCATGGATGTCAAGGGAAACCTTGGGGAGTCAGACTCACAAGAATGGGTAGAAGTTCTCACATGGGTGTCAAGGGCAACCTTGGGGTGTCAGACTCACAAGAGTGGATAGATGTTCCTGCATGGGTATCAAGGAAAACCCTGGGATATCACCTCAGAAGAGTGGGACAACACAGGCAAGTACTAGAATGTGAAGGGTGTTAAAAGTATGGAAACCCCATTTAGATAGCACATTCAGTAAGTGAAAAGAGGAGTTGGCATCTGAAGAAGATGCCAAGAAGGAGAAGGGTTCAGTCTCTTTAATGGTTTTAAGATGAGAGAAATATAAATCCTTTCCTATTAAAAAATATTGGGCATCATTAGTCATAAAAAGTACAGATCCTGGGGGAGAGCAAAGAAGGGGTGACATTGCCTAAAAAGAGAAATGTACTAATTGTCTGATTGACGAAATGGTAACCCCTCTGTAAAACATGTTAAAAACAACAATAAAATTATACTTAAAAAAAAGAAATCTAAATCCTGACAGGAAGCTGATGGAGAAGTAGATGCTGAAGTCAACTAGATGACCAAAGCTATTTAGAGGGATGGAATGTCCCCTCCCTCCAGAAGAGAAGACTTAGTTCCATGCAATAGGTCCACTTTTGTTCAGGTCCAATTTCTGAGTCATCCAGTTCCTCTTGAAGACATTCAAGACTGATGAATCCTGAACCCTTGAAGCCAGTGTCCTTCTGTACAGCCCAGTGAACCAAATATCTACCTGAATCTTCCTCTACATATCCTCTTCCACATTACAGAGTTCGAAATGTTCTACTTCCTTGTCACCACTCCGTTAGCCTCTTTCCAGCCAAATCCTTACTCACTGGTCCATTCGAACCCTTTCCCAGGCTTTTGAGTTCATGACTCCAGAATGTGAACTGTAAATCCACACTGTTTTCACAGACCTAAAGGAGACCAGCTGTGCTTCATGAAGCAATACTCGAATCTACTAGTCTGAGAGGTATGTTCTTTCTGCTTCTGCATCTGGAACTCTTAGCTTAATATTTTACCACCATGAAATAACAAAGAGAAAGGAGAAAAGAACAGCTTCTGCTTCAAGGTTGAGCTGGGAACTCTGATTTCCAATTCACTAAGACTAAATCTTCCCAGCTGGCTTACTTATGTTTGCAGATTTGTAAAACTATACCCATCAGTGATATCTCTTGTTTTACAAGTAAAATTTAAATAGCATTCAATTACTGTATAAACCACTATCAAACCTCATTTGGAGGGTGTTAAGTAATTGGATTGCATGCTCCCAGGTACAACAATGTCAGTGCAAACATTCCATGCATAGATAGGCACATTTACTATATGTCAAAAGTGATAGCAACACACTGCTGAGAGGAATCCTAACCAAGTTATCTGAAAGACTCCACAGAGATGATCCAGAGACATCCATGGTATATTTCCAGGTGTGAATCATGTAAGAAACACGATCTCCTTTTTCTTTGAAATCGTTTGTGATCCTCTCAAAGTGATATGGGGCCTCCCTTGTGGGCCATAAACCAGGGCCTAGAAGACTGCCCACCATTTCCTTTGGTGGTCACTTCTCCCTTCCTCCTGTCCAGTATCCTGCCCCCTTCTCAGGCTGCCAGATGTTTGTTCCTCTCTGGGGCATCATCCATGCCTCATGTTTTTCAGTAGTTGCACCAACACTTCCCTGAGCTGGTGTGTGCCTGCAGAGACAGGGGAAGGTGTTTCCTGGTTTGGACACTTCACTATGCAGGGAGATTGAACTCTCTTCTTCACACCAGCTGATGGTACCTGAAGCCAGAGTGGTGTATAATGAAGGATATCCTCAAGGGAGCAGGAATAAGGTGGTGTGGAAAAACCACACTGAGGAGATTCAGACTATTGCCCACACCCTGCTATTCATTTACCATAGTCAATAAATTGATATTTTTTCAACTCATTTGATTTATATCATCTGTCAATGTGTCTTGACTATTTACCTTGAGTTTCATGTATGCCTTGGAGTCTAACCATAACCTCCCTGATCAGAGCTCCCACTGTCTGGGGTCCTGATGGCTGCTTTGCCCTTCTGATGTTGATTTTGGTCTCACTCCAAGGCTGCCCTTGATCTCACCCCTCAGACTACATCTAATTCTGGCTGCTCTGGGTAACAGCCAACATGATCTAGGCCTGGATGGACATTACTTCTGTGTTGCCAGGGAATCACATGGGAGGAGAGGGTTCACAGCCTCACTAGTAAAGAATTCTCATGTCTCTAAGAGCCAACAGAAAGTTCTCTGATTTTCTAGCTAAATCCTAACCATGTGATCTGAAAGATTCCATAGAGGAGGTGATCTCTAGACATCCATGGTGCATTTCCAGGTGTCAATCACGAAAATGAGGGAAGAGGTGATACTTTTCAAAAAGAAATATACTGAATACCTGACTTAGGTAACTAATTCCTCTGTACAATAAAAATTAAAAATAAAAAATGCAAGAAAATGTAAAAAAAAAAAGAAACATGATCTCTTTTATTATTATTTTTATGTCCTCAGATGTCAGACATCAGGTAAAGGTAGAAGTGTTAAGTAATTTTTCTAGCCTTTAGGGTCAACCCCACTGGAGGGGTGCCCACCACAGTGGTCTCTGTGTCTTCTACCCCAGGCTGTCTCCTGGAAGTTGAGGAAGAGGGGTGAGAAATCCCTCAGCTGGGACCAGTGGCTGCTACAGTGGGCACCGAGGTCTCCACATTTCTACACAGTATCTCAGAGCGTGAGTGGCAGTGACCGGGAGCCCCACGGCTTTGAGCAGGTACTACCATAGCTATCCTAGCTTGCTAAGAGCTCATGTGGATCTTAACATGGTCACAAGCTATTTACCTACTAACTTAGTGAAAAAGTTTTGGTTTATATTAATTCTTCTGGGAACGTGTTTGCTTTAGAAACCTCATAGGTCCAATATGGCTATAATCACTAGAAAATATGAAAGTTTCTATTTGGGGACTTAATATGTGACATAAATATGGCTCATAAGTATGCCTGAAGTATGAAGTATGAAGTATGACTTCAGCTTGAAGTCAAGTCTGCAAAGTTACTGATGCTGCTGAAGAAGATAATGCCACTTTACCTAAAACACCTCTTTTCCACTCAAAGATCAGCTGGACTTGGAGACTCTCTGACAGCAGGTGCAGGATACCATATATAAGGGTGACAGAGAACTTCAATGGCTCACTTACATGGAGCCATTCTGTAGTAGACACATTTCAGGGTGGTCAGGCCACCATAAAAAATAAAGCCTGTGACTCTGATTCCACAGAGATGCATTTCCCTTAGATCTTATATTCTGCTACAAAGTCCTTTGCTTTCTCTTCTTGTTCTACCTCAACAGCTCAATAATAGTGGCCATCATCTTCTCAGAAACAAAGTTTGGGATTGGTCCAAGGCATACAAACACCACAGCTGGGTCAGGATGGTCATACTGATGGTATGTGCAAAAAATGATACCAACAAAGCTGGGCATTGTGCTTCATTCTTGTAACACTAGCTATTCACGAGGCTGAGATGTGTTGGATTATGATTTGAAGCCAACCCAGGCATAAAAGTCTGTGAGACTACATCACCAATTACTCAGGTAAAAGCTGGGCTGGAGATGTGGCTCAAGTGGTAGAGTACCAGTCATAAGCAAGTGAGCCAAGTGAACATAAGGCTTTGTGTCAAGACGTAATAGTAGCAGGAAAAAAATGACATCAGTGCTAAGTTTCATCTTTGCTCCTCTGGGGCCTTGTCATCTGTGCTTCATATTTTTGAAAATGTGACTTCAGTGTGACTTCATCTCATTCTCAGATGACAGTGAAGGAAAAGGTGAATGACAATGAGAGCAATGAAGATGACAAGGACATTGTAGCATGCTGTCGTGGAGCCTATTTTATGTTCTCAGAAAGACAAAATACAATATTGCAAAAAAAATTCAAATGGAAATCTTTTGTGTCTTGTGACTGTTCTTAGTTTTCATGTTTTCCTAAAATCACATTATTATTTTGTAAGTAAGCTTGTAACCGGGCAAGTGTTATGGAAGATATTATTTCAAGCAAAGAAAACTATTGAAAGATTTCTATAGGAGATTTTTCCACAGGATACCCTAGGAGCCAGCTGCATAGATGTACAGGGTCCTGGGCTAAGCCATGCCTACCTCGTGCCTCCTGATTCTGAATGTACTCTGTTCTGCTTCTTTGTAAAGAAAAGAAAAGAAAGAGAGAAAGAAAGAAAGAAAAAGAAAGAAGGAAAGAAAGAAGAGAGAAAGAAGGAAAAGCAGTGGATAGGTTGTAGACTGGTTTACATTTTTTTTAACAAAAAGCAGAGGATAAGGACATACTTGTGCCATGATAGTGCAAGAAATATAACCAATATAAAAGTTAAGATGTGCAACAAGTGGCTAATTCTATTATTAAATTGAAAGCTCACAACTAGCAGCAGAGATGACATGTTTCAGATTGGGAAAAATGTATTATTTCAGTGCTCAAGACTTCAAAGGGAAATTCTAATTGATATTAGAGAATATTGGATAGATCAAGAAGGTAAAATGAAACCAGAAAAAAAATTTCTTTAAATTCCCAGCAGTGAAGCAGCTAAAGAAATTTCTGATATTGTTGATTCAGTTAGAAAACTTTAAAAATCTGAGCCATATAAAATCTGTACTCACTTGTTGTTTTGATTTATCTTTTTAAATTGGCTTTTGTTTTCTAAATATTGTTTTCTGAGATATTGTATATTTAAATTGCAGGACAATATGTTAGATAAATATTTTAAGGTGTGCATTAATAAAATGTTCTCAGTGAAGGTAATTGTCAACTTTATATAGAAGGATTGCCTTTATTCCCTATCTTATGTGAAATAAAATTAAGATAGCTCACAAACATTAGTTTATCACTTACTCATATTTCAGGTGAAAGATACAAAGACAAATAAGTTTGTTCGAAGCACCATCAAAATAACTGTAGAAAAATCTGAAACAGGATGAAGGATTCCTGGGTAAAATGAACCTGTTTTTATGGGGCTGGAGTATCATGAGATTAGAGTAGCTGAAGTCCAGAGCTTGCTTCAGAAAGTGAGTGAGTTACTGCACAAGACAGAATGTCAGAGGCTGCACGTATCACTGAGGAGATTCTATGTTAGTTGTCAGAAATTGTCTCCCTACTCCAAACCCACTTTTCTTGGCTTTGCTTTGAGGCACTGGATTTGGACCTTGGGCAAATCTTGGTTTTGTCAACAATGGTGCCATAAAGTACTGAAAAGCCCTCAAAAGAGGAAGGAGCTTGGTTCAGCCTGGCAGCATAGATGGGTATAGTGGTCCTTCTTGCCTTGACTCACTCTTCATTCCCTTCCTTCTTTGCTGCTTCCATGAGAACGTCATAGTATTTGTCTGTTACATGTTTCAGTTTCTCACTCAGAACTCTGAAAAATTTAAATTTCCATTTACAGGTCAGTTTCCAAAATGGAACAGTAAGGGCATAACAAATCTGTCCTTCCATAAAAGCAACGGTGAAGTTGCCAAAATAAACTTTTCAAAACTAGAAATTAAGCATAGCCTTGGATCAACTTGAGGGATGTTTATTTAAGAAAAATGGCCCAATTGTCATAAAAGTGTTATGACATTTTAACCTTTTCTGTTCCAACCCTCTTCCATCAGTTCCATGCAGTCTTGAAACCCAGTAGCTCACAGTGTTACTGACCACTGGAGAATGGGTCACAGTCATGCCTGGGTGCTGTGCAAACCAGCAACCTATGAGTCACTGGAATCATAGGGCACATGAAGGGGGTCCAAAGCCTGGCCCAGGAGATGGTCATAATTTGATCTGTTTGGCTATTTTCTGAAACTTCCTTAGTTTAGGACTTGTCTTTACTAGACCTCACTTGCGGTGAATAAGCTTTTCTGCAGGGCATTGTTAAGAAATCAGTGGCAATTGCTTAACAACATAGCTGCCTGAGGAGGAAAAAATTCCAACAACATTTAAGTAAAACACAAAAGGCTAGCAGCAGCAAAACCAAACTAAAAAGAAAAGCTGAGGACAGTCCCACTTTTGGGAAACTACTAAAAAGATGACAAGAAAGACCACACTAAAGCCACCAGCACAACTATGTTCATCGCAGCTCAATTTGTCATTGCTAAAATATGAAACCAACCCAGATGCCCCTCAGTAGATGAGTGGATCAGGAAAACGTGGTACATATACACAATGAAATTATATGCCTCTATCAGAAAGAATGACATTGCCCCATTCATAAGGAAATGGAAGGACTTGGAAAGAATTGTACTAAGTGAAGTGAGCCAGACCCAAAGAAACCTGGACTCTATGGTTTCCCTCATAGGGAATAATTAGTACAAGTCTAGGCTAGTCCTAGCAGAAGATCACAATAGTCCAATAGCTATGCCCTATGAACACATAAGATGATGCTAAGTGAAATGAACTCCATGTCATGGACACGAGCGTTATATCATTGTTGTAATTGTTTTCAATATGCCATGTGAAACCCTAGCTTTTTTGTTTGTTTTTCTCATACTCCCTTCCTCTGGTTGTACTCCTGCTATCACTGTATCTCATCTGAATATCCTGGATACTGTATATATGCGTATTAGAACTAGGGAGGGGAAAGGGAATTTCAAAATTGAGAGACAAAGGATAAAAAGACAAACAATTCCAAAAGCAATACTTACAAAATCATTTGGTGTAAACCAACTGTACAACTCATGGGGGGAGAGAAGAGGAAATAGGAAGGGGAGGTGGGGGAAAATGAGGGAGGAGGTAACATGTTGAACAAGAAATGTACTCACTGCCTTACATATGAAATTGTAACCCCTCTGTTCTTCACTTTGACAATAAAGGGGAAAATTTTTTAAAAGAAAAAAAAAAAGAAAAGCAGAGGATAGGGACATCCAAAGTTCTGATACACTCCTGAGAAAATAGGAAGTCAGGTACACATGGGCGGAGCTGTGCACATGTCTAGAAAGGACCCATATGGCCCAGATCTCTTCACAGTGCACCTTGAGAGACGCCTCACAGGCAGAAAACACTGGATGAAGCAGGGCTGTAACCTAATAGCAAAAGCACTACAGCAAAATTCCAACACATATACAAAGCCTCATGGAAAAGACCTACTGGCTCAGTCATTAGCACCAGGTTAACTGAATAGAAATATCAGTGAACATGTGCAACAGAGAATCAAGACTTCATAGAATTAGTCCAGCTAATTCACAAATCAATCCAAGAAAAAGATAGAAAACAATTCTGTGGGGTGGACAGCATTCTGAGTTACAAAGTTTCTGTGTTATATTTGAAATGCCTGGTTCTCTATAATAGGAATTATAAGATATACCAAACAAGGGCATTTTATTCTAGATAAGAAGAGTCATAAATTTTTCCTAAGGAAAGAGATACTGGATTTAGCAGACAAAAATCCTAAATCTGTTTTTAGAAATATTTTAAGAAGTTAATGCAGGTCTAAAGAGCAAAAGAAAGTATAGGAATGAAGTCAACCATGTTCATTGCAGCAATGGTTACCATAACCAAGATACAGAATCAACCAACATGCCCCTCAGTGGATGAATGTGTCATGAAAATGTGGTGTATATGCACAATGGAAGCCTATTCTTCCATCAAAAAGAGTGATATTATACCATTCATAAGAAAATGGAAAGCCTTGGAAAAATTTATATTAAGTGAGGTAAGCCAGACCCAAAGAAACATAGGCTGCATGGTTTCCCTCATTTGTGGTAACTAGAATGTGCCTATAAATCTACAGGTAAACACACTGGATGGTAAAAGACATAAACATACACTGGGACATGATAAATTATACAGGTCTCTAGGCATTCGCACAGAGTGAGATCAAGGGAGGCTATTCTTAGGAGAGGGTCACAAAGCTCAATAGCTATTTGCATCTGATCATATAAAATAATGTTTATTGAAATGAACTCCAGGGAATGGAAACAAGAGGCTTTTTTCCCTTTGTTTCTATTTTTGTTTACTTTATGTCTTGCTCATTTATCTGTCTTAGGGAGGGTAAAGGGGGCACAGAAACTGTGGGACAGGTGAATAAATGCAGTAGTGATCGTCAGTAGGCATTATGTTAAAAATGAACTATACAACTTTTGGTTGGTGATGGGAGGGAAAAACTGGGAGAGAGCTTGGGAAGCAGTGACATTGTTCAAAATGTATTCTTTATCTGACTTATGTAACTGCAACCACTCTTTACAATAACGGTAAAGGAATGATGTCAAACCAAATACAGAATATCAATAAACAGAAATTATAAAAATAGAATCCAAGGAAGTTTTTGAAATTGAAAAGTAAAACAATGAAAAATCCAGAGGAAACTCAGCAGCAAATTTGAGCTGGCAAATGAAAGAAACAGAACATTTAAAGTAAGTCACTAAACTAGTCTAAGGAATAGAAAAAGGAATAAGGAAAAATAAATAGAATTACCGAGATCTGAGGAACACCTTCAAGTGTAACAGCATAAACTCCAGGAAGAGAGGACAGAATCTGAAAAAAATATTCAGAGAAATATTGGCAAAGGGTCCACACAAATCTACACATTGAAGAAACCTAATGAATTCTAAGAAGACAAAGTCAAGCAGGTCTACACCTAGAAAAGTCATGATCAAATTGTCCAAAGATAGAGACTGAAGTATAATCTTACAAGTGGCAAGAAAATAAAAGCCTCAGTGTATACAGTTGATTAGCATGCAATATCTCATCAGAAAACATTAAGGCCAGAAGATGATGTAAGTGATGTGTTGAAAATAGCCAATCAATATTTCATATGCAGGAAACCATTGTTTAAAATATGAGAATTAAAGGAGATGGAGCAAGCATTTTCTATTTATACTATGTGAACAAAAAGAATTCAGTGACATAAGGTGACCCAGATTCAGAGGAGTGAAAGAGGAAGAAAGGAGAAACCACAAGGAGCTCACCGGGTGCCAGGAAATTACAGAGAAACAATCAAAGGATAAGAAAAGCAGCAATTAGTTTGAAATGAGTGTCTGGCTTTCTTAACTGGTGGTGGAGAAATAGATAGGCAGCAGCACTAGGTAAAAAGTAAATCCAAAGGAACGTGAGAGAGTGCTTTGGAAACCTCTAAGATGAAAAATTTAGAAGAAATTAATAAAAGTTTTAGTAACCGTTCTTGTTAAACTGAAGCAAGATGATACACACCATTTACATAGAGCTGTAACAGGCAATGAGATTGAAGCAGAGGTAGAGAATCTCTCCCAATGCAATTGTAGCATATCATATTGAGCATGGTAAGCCAAGCGCAACAACCAAAATATTCATTTTCACTCATATATAAAAGGTACACTGAACAAACATACATACACACTGGTATATATACATATATACACACAAACATTTTATATATATATAGGCAAGCATAAAACAAGAATCTAAGAGACAACTTAGGAGCAGAAAGGGAAAGGGGATGGGAAAATGAGAGACAGAGGATGTCTTGAAATATATTGCCAGTGAGTATGAAAACAGCATATCGAACCTCAAGGAAAGCTGTCTGTCAGTAGAGGGGTTGTTAGTGAGGGAAAGAGAAATAGACTCCATCAGGGGTTGGACACTAGTGAGAGGGGATTATGCTAAGAAGATGGACAAAGAAGGCTGAGCATGTTCAAAATAGATTGGATACAACTATAAAAAAGAGCAATGAAACCTGTTAAAACTGTTTTAGGAAGGGGGAAGGAAAAATGATAGAGGGGGTGACATTTATTGGAATACATTGGAAATGTGTGGAAATGCGACAATAACTCTCCCCCAATATAACTAATAATAAAAATGTGGAGGTAGAAAAGCAAAATGATGAGAAAACAATGGAATAAGGAATATGAAACTCCACCTAAGTATGAGTGATATCAGCAAAAGTTCTTTGTCTTTTCCTGTCCCACACTAGAAATCCAACCTGGAACTCTCCAGAGCCAAATGGCAACTCTGAATATCCCAGAGAGTGAAGCTCTTATGTCCCTTTCACCCCTAGAGTTGAGAAAAGTGGTGCGTAGTTCCAAAGGGTAATACTTCACTTTGACCACAATGCCCTTCCCCTAAACTCAGAGGTCTTCCCTGGGCTCATGGCTGTCATTCTGTGATCCTCCACAGAAAGTTCATTTCAGTCTAACCTTATGGCAAGCATTGTAAATGCTGCAGGGCTACCATACCAGATGTCAGTTATAAACAGAAAATGATGGTAGAAGTCATAGCAACCAACACACAAACTTGGGTGCCAGCCATATCAGACTGGGGCTTGGAGTACCCTCTACCACTACAATGGCTGAAATGGTCTTGGGCTTAAAGATCAAAACTGACACTCTGTTAGAATTTCTCAATAGGACATACTGTAAAAGATGGTCTCATGTTCTCTGCACAGGCACCAACATACGACCACAAATTCCAAGAACAAGCAGGAATATATGTCACCAAATGAGCAAAATACGGTGTCAGTGCCTGTCTACAAAGAGATAGAATATATGAAACACCTGACAACTAATTCAAATTATATATGTCAATGAAGCCCAGTAAACTAAGAATATAAAAATAAGAAATTTATAAAAGAATTATAATAAAATCAAACAGCTAATTCTGAAGCTAAAACTAAAGTAAATGAAAAAATGTAACAGAACACAAATGGCAGGATCGATCAACCAGAGGAAAGAATAAGTGAATTTGAAGCATCAGGAAGTATTGGACAAGAATATGTACAAGAGAAGGATATAATCAGAAAGATGGAATTAAAACAGACAGAATTTCAAGAGAGAAATTAAAGATGTTTGCAATAAAAAAACGCATAGACTTCAGGTCCTGAGAGCTAACATTTTCATATGGTACTTTGGTTGTGTTCCAACCCTGTCATTTGCCTCCCCTGACATTTTCATGTGTTATTTTGGTTGTGTTCCTCCCCTGTCACTTGTCTTCCCTGACTGCTCCTAGCAGTGGCCTTCTTATTCTAGAGCAGTCCCTTCTATATCATTGTTGTTGCTAACTGCATCTGACATAAAACCTGTGATATTTGTCTCTCTGTGATTCTCTGCTAAACATCATAATCTCTGGTCCCATTCACTTTCCAATGAACCATAGGATTTTATTTTCCTGAAGTGCGGGAAAATACTGCATTCTGTTTATATGTCATATTTTGTTTCCTCATTCATCCATGGATAGGCATCTAGGATTATTCTATGATTATTATGAATAGTGCTATAATAATCACAGATATGCAGGTATCTATATTGCACGCTGAATTTGATTCTTTTGATCTTATCTACAACAAGATCATATGGTAGGATTACCTTTGAACTTTTTGAGGAAACTCCATATACATTTGTACTATGGCTATACTAATTTCCATTCCTACCAATAGTGTGTAAGCATCCCTCCAACCATCCTGCATATTGCATTCTCACCACCATTGCTGTTTCTTGTCTTACTCTGATGTCACATGTAGACATTCTGACTGGAGTGAGATGGCATTTCACCTTACAAAGAAATCAATTCAAGATCTAAAATGGAAACATTTCAACATCTAGGAAATAATTGCAAGAATTGACAAATGGTATTACATCATACCAAAGAGCTTCTGAATAGCAAAGAAATTAACTATCAAAATAAAGAGATATCCTACAGAATGAGAGAAAGCCTTTGCCAACTATTAATTTATCAGGGGATTAATATCCAAAATACACCAAAACCCCTCAAAAATAAACACCTAAAGGACTAATAATCTAATCAATAAATGAGTTAGTGAGCCAAACTGTGGTTGCATAGCAGAGAGCTCATTCAGAGAAGTGTGATGACCAACATTCAGTCTGCCCTGGGATGACTAAGGTTTTGTTCCAGTGCTAGGGTGCTATAGTTCCCAGTGTTAGTTTCCACACTTAGATAATTACATTTCAAATGTTTTATGTGCAGGGAGGAGCAGGAACATAGATATATTTAAAGCATTCCATTTGGTTAAAGAATATACGAATATACCTGTGAACTATGTGTAAACAGGTGATACTGTTTCCAGGCCCTCCTATTTCTCCCTTGGCCCACTGAACAGACACCCTGTCAATATTTGTGAATTTTGTGGGCAGTGGGAGGCTAACCACCATTCCCACATTCAAGTGCAGGTTGTCAATAGTTGGCTTTTCACCAACACACCTCACCTACTATGTGAAAATGAATCCCCTGTAGTCTCATTTCTTTGGGTCTGAAGGCTGGTAGAAACTCACATTAAGAAAAAGGTAATGTGTTCAGGATGTACTTCTAGTTCTTCTAACCCTGTTACAACCAGTGCCTCAGCAACAGGAAGATGCTGGAGAACAGGAGACCAAGATTCTTCTGCTTAGTGGTGGATGCCTCCTACATGGTGTGTAGAAGTGTAACGTGTCTGGGTGAGAGCAGAAAAAGAGCCTGGCAATCAAGGAAAAGGCCCCCTTCCATGGAGGTTCTGCATTTCTAAACATGGGGGTGAGCAGTCCCATGTGTAGGCCCCTAGACACCACATCACTGTGGCCTTGAGCAATGGCATATGGGAGCTTTGAGTATGAGATCGTGACCCACGGGTCCTAGAAGACTTGCTCATGAGCAACAGACTGACTGGAACTCAGAGCACTTGAATGGACACCTCGTCACGAGGTTAAATAGTGTATGGAAAGCTTGTCAGGCTGTATGATGCTTCTAATTGTATCTGGGCATTGAAATGGCCCATGTGTTGTCCATACCTTTTTCTTCAATAAATCTTTGCCACTTTATTTCTCCCTCTGTGACTGTGGACTCACTATTCAAGACCATACAGATAAAGGACTCAGTAAAGGTGTTGCAGTTTTCCAAAACCATCTGCAATTTCTGCCTGCCACATGCATCAATTGAGTATTGGCAATGTGGATGCAAAACGCTGCTGGTATTGAGAACAAATGCTCCCTAGTCCTTCCAGGCTTGCTGTGTTGTATCTCAGTGACACTTGAGTTCCCAGTATGGGCCATCTGTCTCCCAGGTTAGTATGAATGGAACTGTGCAGTCAACCTCATGATGTCCCCTCTCTGACGAAAGCAGAGGCAACAGCATGGCTTGAACTGCTGGGTGCCGATGGCTGTAGCAAGAAAGCATCATCTCAAAACTCTTCAGGGAGGAAGACCGGACCAGATTATGGGATGAGCATGTAAAAACGCAGAAGACAATGTAGCCTTGCCAGGTGTTGCACAAGACCTCACTACACCATGGCAGCCTTGACAGAGACCAGACTGTAACTGAGGAACTGGTTATTTGGCTGAAAATCTCCCATTTCTACTTGTGGATGTAATTTTAAAAGCAATCTTGGAAAAACACAAGTTAAGCAATTGTTTATGCCCTTGAAAATCATGTCCTAATCTCAGCTGCAGTATGTGGTCTGTAAAAGGAATCCAGGCTTGTGGTGTTTAGAGAAAGGGTTGGGGGAGGAGGAGAGTGAAAGGAAGAACCAGGGAAAATCCTGACTGCATTGAAAGTGAGATGAAGAAGAAAAGAGAGAGCCATGTTCTTCTTGTTTCTAACCCCCAAATAAATATATGTGACATTCCACCTTAAAACTTCCCTTTTAACTCAATGATGAGAACTTTAAAACCCTGAAAAAGGAAATTAAGGCAGAACTTAATAAATGGAAAAACCTCCCATGCTCCTGGATTGGGAGGATTAACATCGTGAAAATGGCAATATTACCAAAAGCTATTTACAAATTCAATGCAATACCCATCAATATCCCAACATCATTCTTCAATGAAATAGAGGAAGCAATTCAGAAATTCATATGGAACAATAAAAAAACCCGAATAGCAGAAACAATCCTAAGTAGAAAGAACAGTGCAGGAGGAATATCAATACCAAACTTTAAATTGTACTACAAAGCTATAATAATAAAAACAGCTTGGTATGGCACAAGAACAGGCCTGAGGACCAATGGAACAGAACTGAACCTACAGAACTGAACCCACAGAATTGAACCCAGAAATGAACCCACAGACCTATGAGTACCTAATCTTTGACAAAGAAGCTAAAAATATAGGTTGGAAAAAAGACAGCCTCTTCAATAAATGGTGCTGGCAAAACTGGGTCAACACCTGTAACAAATTAAAACTAGACCCCTATTTATCACCCTGCACCAAAATCAACTCCAAATGGATCAAAGACCTGGAAATAAAATTGGACACCCTGAAAACTCTACAAGAAGGAATAGGAGATACTCTAGGACTCCTTGGCACTGGAAGAAACTTCCTCAACAAAGGCCCAGAAATGAAACAAATCAAAGAAAGGCTGGACAAGTGGGACTGTATCAAACTGCAGAGCTTCTGCAGGGCAAAGGATATAGCTTCCAGGATAAATAGAAAGCCCACAGATTGGGAAAAGATCTGTACCAGCCATACAACAGACAAAGGCCTGATATCTAAAATATACACAGAACACAAAAAGTTAAATTCCTCCAAAACAATCAAAGAACCAACAGCCCTCTCAACAAATGGGCTAAAGACCTGAAAAGAGACTTCTCTGAAGAGGAAATGAGAATGGCCAAGAGTCACATGAAAAAGTGCTCTACATCACTGGCCGTAAGAGAAAAATGCAAATCAAAACAACATTGACATTCCACCTCACCCCAGTAAGAATGTCTAGTATCAGGAAATCTAATAATAACAAATGCTGGAGAGGATGTGGTCAAAAGGGAACTCTACTACATTGTTGGTGGGAATGCAAACTTGTTCAACCCCTCTGGAAAGCAGTGTGGAGGTTCCTAAGAAGGATAAACATAGAGCTCCCCCATGACCCAGCAGCCCCACTTTTGGGCATCTACCCAAAAGACTATAAGCAAGACCATGCTAAAGCCACCAGCACAACTATGTTCATCGCAGCACAACTCATCATTGCTAAAACATGGAATCAACCGAGATGCCCCTAAGCAGGCGAGGGAATCAGGAAAATGTGGTACATATACACAATGGAATTCTATGCCTCCATCAGAAGGAATGACACTGCCTCATTCATAAGGAAATGGAAGGACTTGGAAAAAAATCATACTAAGTAAAGTAACCCAGACCCAAAGAAACATAAACCCTATGGTGTCATCCCTCATAGGGAATAGCTAGTACATGAATAGGTTAGTCATGGTAGAAGATCAAAATACCCCAATAGCTATACCCATATCATCACATAAGAAAAAGCCAAGTGAAATGAACTCCATGTTACGGAAACAAGAGTTATACCACTATTGTAATTATTCTCAACATGCCATGTGAACTCATACTGCTTTTTTCCCCTCTTTTGCCTTGTCTGTTTGTTTGACTGATTGGTTTGTTTAGTTTTGTTTCTCTTGTAGTCCCTTCCTGTGGCTGTACCCTCACTACCACTGTATCACATCTGAGTACTCTGGATGCTGTATATACTGGGGAAAGGAGAGGGAATACCAAAATCAAGAAACAAAGAACAAAAAGACAAACCATTAAAAAAGCAACACTTACAAAACCATTTGGTGTAAACCAAATGCACAACTCTTGGGGGAAGAGGGGAAGGAGAGGGGGGAGGGGGAAAATCAGGGAGGAGGTAACAAGTAGAACAAGAAATGTACTCACTGCCTTTCATATGAATCTGTAACCTCTCTGTATCACACTTTGACAATAAAGAAAAAATGGGGAAAAAACCCCTTCTCTTTTATTCTATCTCTCACTGACTTGGATAAGAAGGTCATAGATTTTGGTCAGCATTGCATTCTCAAGCCTGGCATAGTTCCTGGGACACAGTAGTGCTTCTAAACATTTCTCAAATGAGAGATTCCACACATGAAGACTGCCTCCACATGATGCTAGGGACAATGCCTGGTGGAAGGTTGGATTTAATCAGGAGAAAAGGGAACAGAACATGTTCTGGGCTTCTCTTCAACTGGGTCTTTCCTAGAGAAGTGCCAGGCTGGTCAAGGACACAGTATCCAATTAAACCTATCAGAAGAGGTCTGGGCTTGGAAGGAGGAGAAAAAGCCAGAAAAGGTGGGACCAGATAGGAGATGAAAGAAAGATCACATTTTGGAGTGAGGGAGCCTCTTGGCCCAGCTCGCATTAGCCAGTGTGACCGCCTCCCTCTGATTATCTGAAGAAGCCCAGGATTCAGGTGAGCACACTGGTCAGCAGCTTTTGCTAATACAGTAGAATGTACTGGAATCTCATTTGATAATTTATATTCACTTACTAGAATGCTTTTGGCATTAATATATTTATATTAAGCACTTTGAAAATACCACAGGCAATGAGTGCTCTGAATGATCTTTTAATTTCCAAATAAAAAGCATCTTTACAACCAAATAAAAGCAGATTCCAAATGACCTGTATTTTCCCCATAAAGTTCTCTTTATTCCTTTGGGAAGTCTCTGCATGATGTGTCTCAACCTCCTAGCAAGCCTGCACAGAAAATGAAGATGCAGCTTCTCTGTCACAAGTTGAATGACAAATAGGAACTTAGGACTTGAACACCAGAGTCGCCTCCAGAGCTGCATGGAAAAGCACTGTGCTTCCACCGTCGTGGCCCAGCAAGCACAGTGGCTCCTGCCAACTGAAGGCAAGAGCTGGGCCAGTGCTTCTCATCAACATGGTGAGGCTGTCTAGATGTCTCCTAGAAACGCCTTCTCTGTTTTGAGTTAATAAAAAAATCCCTCTCTTGGTTTTTTTAAAATTACATTCTCTATTTTTTATAAACAATTAAGGTTAATTAAGGAACTTGATTTTTTATACTTCAGATATAATATGAAACGTTCTTTTCCAAAAGAAAAGAATTGATACTTTGTGATCACAGCCAGCAGTCAAGTTTAGTATGGGAGAATGAGAATAAGTTACCTCAAGACATGGCTTTTACTTTCTCAGAACAACATTTAGGAATATAAAATAAAATCTGTAAACAAAAATTTAAATCAGATCCAACAGTTGAGATTTATGGCAATGTACATGGAAAGCATTTGGATTCTATGTGAGGACTGTGAGAGGACTGTGTTGGAGGAAGCAGAAGTGAATGCACTCCTGCACTACCAAGTTAGAGGGTGGATTTCAAGAGAGCCTTTACTAGAGTTGTATTCTTTTCCTTTGTGTCAGTGTCCTGGGTCCTACTCTATAGAGACCATCCCACTTCTCCCGGGGCCACTGTGCCTCCCACCCACTCTTACTCTGAGTCACTTGCACCCACAGTGACTTTTATGCATCTTCTAGAAGCATCTGAGACACGGTGGGAATATCTTGGGAGTAGAGAGAGAGGAGAGAAGTATTGGAAAAGATGAAGATAGAAATTTTCTGATGAGTGAAATTTTTCAGTTAAGGATGGGACAAAATGTCCTAACACAAACTTGGGGCAATTTAGAAGAGAGTAAAAATTTGCTCTTTCAGCATTTTCATTTAATTGCAGTTTTGTGAGAAAACTTAAGAATCTCAACTGCTTTTCCTACTTTCACACATTATCTAATACTTCCTATAGCAGTGAGGAGTTTTCCTTGTACCACCTAGCAGCTCCTGAGCCTGCATCCACCTGTGTCTTCTGTAGCTTGATCCAGTTGGATGGCTGGGGCCCACAGTTCAGGGCTCAGTCTCACATCCCATCTCCGACCCCACCTTCCACTGCAGCCACACATACAAGCTGTGATCTTAGCTTCTTACCCAATGCCCACAAGCACTATTGGTCTTGGCTGGTTTCTTGGGTGGCTTTGGTAACTCCGGGAACACTAACCCTTG
The DNA here is from genome assembly GCF_023159225.1 of Perognathus longimembris pacificus. Lineage (NCBI taxonomy): Eukaryota > Metazoa > Chordata > Mammalia > Rodentia > Heteromyidae > Perognathus > Perognathus longimembris. The sequence continues at coordinate 154,781,357 of NC_063162.1, forward strand.
CCTGGTTGTCAGTGAGGATCTTGCAGGTGGGTGTGCAGGAGCTGAAACCCTTGGTGGCCTGGCCAGAGTCAAGTTCTCTTATTTTGAAGCACTGAATTTGCCCTATTGAAATTGGGTTAGGTTTTCCCCTCTCTTATTAAACATTGTTCCTTGTATAAGGTAATCTTCCTGTGTACAAGGGCTTTGCCAATTTTGTTCCCCTACTTCGTCCCTTGGCATGCAGTACATACCTGATAGATAAAGCAAAACTGAATAATTTGACATTACCAAAAAATGCTAACAAGGCACCCAACTTCCTGCCAAGTGCTTTGCTTATGACCCAAACATTATGTCCACTTTTCTATTTTCAAGGAGTTTCCTGATAACAAAAGACTAAAATACTCTGACAGGACCCTACAGCCAACCTCTATTTACCTTTCAGAGGTGATCTTTTAAGCCGGAATGCTGTGTCATTCTGAGAGACAAGAAGTTCAAGCATGGACTTGAATCATGAAGAGTTGGGGGAGGTAGAGGAAGAGATGAGCATGCAGATGATGAAGCTGTACCATTGCCCCCGGGCCCACAGCCCTCTGAGCTCAGGGATGACTCACAAGGACGCGAGTTGCCATGCTGAGTCTAAAACTAACACCTGTGAGGGTGGAGAAACTATGGTGCCTGGCAGAGTGCCAAGAACATTCAGTGTAGGGACTGGAGATATGGCCTAGTGGCAAGAGAGCTTGCCTCGTATACATGAGGCCCTGGGTTCGATTCCCCAACACCACATATACAGAAAACGGCTAGAAGTGGTGCTGTGGCTCAAGTGGTGGAGTGCTAGCCTTGAGCAAAAAGGAAGCCAGGGACAGTGCTCAGGCCCCGAGTCCAAGGCCCAGGACTGGCCAAAAAAAAAAAAGAAAGAAAAAAAAAAGAACATTCAGTGTAGAAAGGGCAGCATTCAACAAGTGATTCTATGCAAGTGAGTATTTATGTTAAAAAAAGATGAAGTTGGATCCCAGCTTCATGTCATAAAAGTGAACTGAAAATGTAAGACCTAAAATCTCTTAGAAGGAAATGATAGAGGTAGCTTCATGACATTGGTTTATGACAATGAGTTTTAGATATGACACCAAGATTATAAGCGTTACCTTCAGTGGGAAGAGAGTAATGATTAAAGAAGCTTACATTGTTGATAACAATTTCCTAGGTTATATTTGGGAACACTTATTTGTTGCATTTTGTGACATATTTCAAATTAATTATAGAAGTCATGGCCATTTAATGCTCTTGGCATTGTCATTGTCTTTAAAGAATATAGAGTTTGTGTCATTTTTCCTATCCTCTAGGGCCTCCTATATCTTCTCGGTGTCATGGAAAAATTTTGGGCTTAGTTTTCATAGCTTTACAACCTTCTCTTTTGGGCAGGAACAGGACAACACAGTGTTTATATGTGAAGTACATTGTACACAGTGTGCACTGAGTGGGTTTTTACATTCTTTTCATTTGAACTATGGGCTGTAAGTTATTAGCTACATGGTCTTTATTGTTACTACTTAATGCTTTTCAAACTGGATGAAGCTGGAGGTGTATTGTGAACTCATGCTCCTCAGAACTCCAGAGTTCTCTCATTTCCCCACCAATGTGACTGGTCCAGCAAAATTGTTTAACAGTAAAAATTCCTTGGACGATATAATTACCAAAGTGTGATCAGGAAGAAATATGAAGCTTTTGCATTCTATTTTCTACCAGAGAAAATTGAATTAATGATAAAACATCTAGAAAGAGAAGAAACTCATCTACTTCTACATTAATACATTAACCCTATCTATTTCCTGAGAATAACATTGTCCTGATCACAATAATAGGTAACATTAACAAAAAATAAAATTACAAAAAAGAGTATCCCTTATTTTCTGTAACCCTCATAAACATAAAAAAATCCTTAACCAAATTATCAAGCTGAATACACTAGTGGATAAAAAGAACATGTCTTCACTACTGTTCCTCACAAATGCAAGTCAGACTAGGAGGCCAGAAATAAGAAGACAAAACGTACAGTGAGGAGTCACCCTTGACATTATCACAATGCAGGTGAGTGGAAATTTCCAGAACACTGACAACTGGCATCTTTGACCAGTGGCAATGATCGTTTTCCTGGGATCAGGAACCAGCAGGACATCTGGACTCACCACTGCTACTCAGTGTTGTACTGGAGTTTCTGTCTAGGGCAAGAAGCAGGAAAAATAAATCTGCAGAGAATGGAAAGAGTTCAACAGAACCCTCTTTCTTCAAAGACAATATAAATATCTCTCTACAGAAAGAATATGTTGTAAAAATTACTGGATTTTAAAAGTAAGTTTAGCAATGTCTCAGAATAAACTATCAATAAACAAAAATCAATAGTCTTTCTACATAATAGCATCAAGTAACTGGAAAGTAAAATTATAATAATAATACCATTTATAATAATACCATGAAACCCAAAACAGTCTCAAGAACAGATTTAACAAAGTACAGTAATGTCTGTGCACTTGTAACATCAGATATTACTGAAATAATTTAAAGAGACCTAAACAAACAAAGAGGTATACCAAGTTAAATCACTAGAATACTGGCTAAATGTCAAATGTGCTTCAAAGGGTTCCACAAATCCTAAATCCTACCCAGAATTCTAATAGAGGGTTTTATTTCCTACAACTGTATAGAATGATTATATAACTTTATCTTAATTCAAAAGATATAATGCTATGCTCAATAAGATATTAGTGTGAGGGTATATACACAGGTAGATACCAAGATAAACCTGAATAACTTGCTTTTGGAAAAGAGCTAGGGTAATTTAATGGAGAAAGCAGAGCTGTTTATTTGAGTTTATACTGTTGGAATAAACAGGGTATTTATGTGATTATAAAGAAGATTAACTCTTAGCTTCATGCCACATACAAAAACTTAAAAAGCAATGTACTGTAGACCTAAGTATAAAAACTTAAACTGGATATATTCTGGGAGGAATGCCGGAGGTGTTTTTTTTTTCATTCTGGCTGTGAGCTTGGCAAAAGTAAACTAGATATTTTCAACCAAATTCATGAAGAATAATAGAAATACTTTATGAAATTAGGGTGTCTTCAAAATTAAAAGTCTTTGCTAGTCTAAAACTGTTCAAGAAAAACTCAAAAGTGGTTTAGAGTGAACTCTACTACATGTAAAGCAGTTTAGAGTGAAGTCTATTACATTATATGATAGCACATGTGATTATATACTTGTGGGGCACACCTGGAAATCAACTAGCTGGCCCAGCCTGTTTCTCAGTCTTGTGGCCACGTGTGGCTAAGATGGCGGCGCCTAACAACAATGCGCAGCTGCTACAAGTGTCTTTGGTTATAACCCGGAGGTGGTTCTGCCCCAGCTCTTCCACCCTTGATGGACAGCTCATGCCTCCCCTTCCTGCCGATCTTAGACCTGATTGGCTCCTGTGCCTTATATTATTGGCACGTACTTTCCCAATAAACGAGATCTTGCACGGACTTGACTCCCAGGCCATCTGATTGTCTTCCTGGTGAGGGAGGGCTGGGTGCGGGTGGTCTGCTGACCCTTCTCCTTTCTTGGCTTGTCTGGTCAGGGTGTGCCTTCCACGTCTCTTCCGCGGGTCAGGGGAGCATGGCGGGGGGGGCTAGAGACCCTGACATATACTAAATAATATATTATCAAGTGGAAAAACTGGTAAACATTTCTAACATCTTGGTGCAGTTTTCAGGTTGTTTCTGTTCATGGACACTAAATGTATGTATATGAATGTACATACATATATATAGTTTATATATTATATATAATATATATTATATATATAGTTTATAGTTTATAAAGCTGATACACTGTGACCACCTTTCTATGTCCATAAAGACTTTCTATGCTATTGTTTCAAGGTATTGCAAAGAGTCTAGTCTGTTTGTAAACATTATGTAGCAAACATCTACATTTGAACAATTTAATTTTCATTTTCTTTTTGTCAGTCATGGGGCTTAAACTCTAGGCCTGGGCACTGACTCTGAACTTTTTGCTCAAGGCAGCATTCTACCACTTGAGCCACAGCACCACTTCTGGCCTTTCTGTTTATGTGGTACTGAGGAATCAAACCCAGGCCTTCAAGCATGCTAGGCAGGCTCTCTACCACTAAGCCATATTCCCAGCCTCTAATGTTAATTTTCAATGTTAAAAATTGCATTATATGCAAAAAAAGCATTTGACACTATTCAACACCCTTTTATGATAAAAGCTCCAGAGAAGCTAGAAATCTATGGAACATTCCTCAATATAATAAAGGCTTTATGATAAACCTACAGCAAGCATAATACTTAATGGTGAAAATCTAAAACTATTTTCTCTAAAATGAGGAATGAGATAAGGATGTCCACTCTCTCCAGTCCTCTTCAATATAGTAATGAAATTCCTAGCAAGAGCAATAAGGTAAAAGAAAAACATAAAAGGGATCCAGGTAAGGAAAAAACATCCTGTAAATTGATTCTTCCTCTTAGTTACTTGTGTAGATCCTTAACTTTGGTGAAGTAGTATGGTATAAAATCACCCCACATAAAGCAGTCACTTTCTGTATGCCAACAATGAGAGGCTCAAGACTGAAATCAGGAAAGCAATTCCATTTGTAATAGCGTCAACAACAACAACAACAACAACAACAACAACAACAACAACAACTAGGTATTAACCAAAGATGTGAAGGACCTCTATTATGAAAACTTTAAAACTGTTAAAAAAGAAATTGAAGCAGATTTAAGGAAGTAGAAAAGCCTTCCATGCTCCTGGATTGGAAGGATTAACATCGTGAAAATGGCAACACTACCCAAAACAATTTACAAATTCAACACAATACCCATCAAAATCCCAACAACATTTCTCAATGATATCGAGAAGGTAATCCAAAGTTTTATATGGAATAGTAAAAGACCCCATATAGCAAAAAGAATCCTTAGCAAGAAGAAGAGTGTTGGAGGAATATCAATAACAAACTTCAAACTATTACAAAGCTACAGTAATAAAAACATTTTGGTACTGGCACAAGAATAGGTCTGAGGATCAATGGAACAGAATAGAATAGCCAGAAATGAACCCACAAGCCTATAGGCACATAATATTTGATAAGGGAGCCAAAAACACAGGCTTGAAGAAAGATATCCTCTTCAACAAATGGTGCTGGCAGAATTGGCTATACATTTGCAGAAAACTGAAATTGGATACTTTTATATGACTCTGCACCAGAATGAACGCCACATAGATCAAAGACCTCAATGTAAGGCCAGATAACATGAAAATATTAAAGAAAGGTGTAGGGGAAATACTAGGGCTCCTAGGCATGGGTAGAAACTTTCTAAGTAAATATATGGAATCACAACAAATCAAAGAAAGACTACATAAATGGGATTGCATCAAACTGAAGAGTTTCTGCATGGCAAAGGTCACAACTAGCAAGATAAATATAAAAGACCACAGAATAGGAGAAGATTTTTCTAACTGTGCATCAGACAAGGGCCTCATATCTTCCTTATGACTCAGCAATTCCACTCCTGGGCATTTATCCAATAGTCTGCAAATAAGGTCACATTAAAACTACCAGCACAACCATGCTTGTTGCAACATAAGAAGCAATGGAAGCAACACAGATGCCCCTCAGTGGATGAATGGGTCATGAAAATGTGGTATATATGCACAGTGGAAGCCTATTCTTCCATCAAAAAAGAGTGATATTATACCATTCATAAGGAAATGGAAAGCCTTGGAAAAATTTATATTAAGTGAGGTAAGCCAGACCCAAAGAAACATAGGCTGCATGGTTTCCCTCATTTGTGGTAACTAGAATGTGCCTATAAATCTACAGGCAAACACACTGGATGGTAAAAGACATAAACATACACTGGGACATGATAAATTATACAGGTCTCTAGTCATTTGCACAGAGTGAGATCAAGGGAGGCTATTCTTAGGAGAGGGTCACAAGGCTCAATAGCTATTTGCATCTGATCATATAAAATAATGTTTATTGAAATGAACTCCAGGGAATGGAAACAAGAGGCTTTTTTCCCTTTGTTGCTATTTTTGTTTACTTTATGTCTTGCTCATTTATCTGTCTTAGGGAGGGTAAAGGGGGCACAGAAACTGTGGGACAGAAGGTGAACAAATGCAGTAGTGATCATCAGTAGGCATTATGTTAAAAATGAACTATACAACTTTTGGTTGGTGATGGGAGGGAAAAACTGGGAAAGAGCTTGGGAAGGGATGACACTGTTCAGAAGGAAATGTTCTCATTACCTGATTTATGTAGCTGTAACCCCTTGGTACATCATTTTATAATATCAGTATATACATATTACATTATATATACACATATACATACATATATGTATATTACATTGTAGTTTCAAGTATTCTAAAGTTAATATATGAATTTGAAACATAATTAGCTTATACCTCCACAGGGTTGATAAGGGCTCAGAGGTTGTTAGAGCATGGTGACAATGTATGTTTGGTCTGAACTGATTCTGATTTCAAAGGGATTTAAATGAGGTTGCAAAGAACCATGAGTGTTGATGGAAAGATGTTTTGGGTGGCTAAGATCTTTGCACCTTTGTAGTCAGACAGGTTGGAGTAATATCTCCATTCAACACTTGTGATGTGTGTAAGCACACATTGCCACATGTTGGTTCACTTTCTGGCTTTGTTATTGTCCTGTGGAACAAAGTATCTTGCTGACATACCTGTACACCTTTCTGGGGTTTTTCTTCTGGGGTTTTTGTTTTTTGCCAGTCCTGGAGCTTGAACTCAGGGCCTGAGCACTGTCCCTGGCTTCTTTTTGCTCCAGGCTAGCACTCTACCACTTGAGCCACAGCGCCACTTCTGGCTTTTTCTATATATGTGGTGCTGAGGAATTGAACCCAGAGCTTCATGTATACGAGGCGAGCACTTTACCACTAGGCCATATTCCCAGCCCCCTGCACAACTTTCTGTAAACACATAGTTATTTCAAAGTAGATGGTTCAAAATTATTAAAGGGTGGACAAAGGTTCTGAACAGGCATTCTCAATATATACAAGTGGCTAGCAGGTAAATAAAAATGTTGAGCATTGATAATTATCAGAGAAATACACATTAGAATTGCAATGAAACACCAGCTCATATGGTGGCTATTATCAAAAAGATGAAAGATAGCAAATATGGACAAAGATTTAGCAAAAAGAGAATTTGTATATAATGCAGGTGGGGGTGTAGTATAACATTAGGAAAAATGGAATTTCCTCAAATAACTGAAAATAAAACTATAATGTGATCCAGCAATCCCATTAATATATTCAAAGGAAATTAAATCAATATATATGAAGAGATGCCTAGACTTTCATTCATGCAACATTCATGAACTCTCGTGTTCATTGCAGCTTTATTTACAGTGTCAAAATAAAGCATCAAGCTAAGTGTCCACCAAGGGACAGATGGGTTTTAAAATGTCCTATATCACAAAGTAGAGTGCTATTCAACCTTTAAAAAGTGACAACATGGATGAACCTAGAGGTGATTACAGAGGAAAGTAAACTAGCCACAGAAAGGCAAGCACTGTATGATCTCGCTTATAGGAAGAATCTGAAACAAAGTTACAGGAGCAGAGAGTACAATACTGGGTGCAGGAGCTTGGGGTGAAGTTGAAAGATCTTGGTTAAAGAACACAAAAAATCAGTTAAGGATATTACATTTTTATACCTATTGAACAGCATGGGGCTGTAGTGATAATATAGTATATATTCAAAATTGCTGAGAGTAAATTTGAAATAGTTCACCATGAAAATGGTATATGTATTAGATGATAGATGTTAGCCAGCTTGATTGAATAATTTACATTATATAAATGTACCATAACATGACATTGTTCATTCTATCTATCTATCCATCCATACATCCATGTGTCTCTTTTTCTATCTACCTAATTTGTCAATTAAAAATAAAAACAAATTTAAAAAGTAATAATAATCCTAGAAAAATATAAAATAACAGTTAAGAAAAATAATTCTCTACAAAAAAATCTAACCATTTTATACTCAGTTCATGTCACCAAACTTAGTGACACAAAACTTAGTTTTGTGGAGATTCAGCATTAAAAGAGTTCTAGTCAGGGCTGGGGATATGGCCTAGTGGCAAGAGTGCCTGCCTCATATACATGAGGCCCTGGGTTCGATTCCCCAGCACCACATATACAGAAAATGGCCAGAAGGGGCGCTGTGGCTCAAGTGGCAGAGTGCTAGCCTTGAGCAAGAAGCCAGGGACAGTGCTCAGGCCCTGAGTCCAGTCCCCAGGACTGGCCAAAAAAAAAAAAAAAGAGCTCTAGTCAAATGAAAGCATCTTCTGATCATTGCTTTGCTTCAAGATGGTCACCTTATTCACAAGGTAGCCACAGTCATGTGTGTTTGCCTCTTTGCAGACTTAGCTTGTTAAGAGCTGGACTGGAACAGCATGGATGTCTTTCTCCACCCTCATGATGGCCCCCAAAGGGAGGCCACACTGTTACTACTAGTCTGAGAATTACTCACAGTAAAAAAAGTCAACACCATTCTATCATCTACACAAATCTAGGATGATGTTGGAGCTATCAAATGTGAGTTCACTCAAAAGCACATATTTTATTAAATGAATTCAAACATTTTAGTCCTGGAGGTTCAGGCAAGTGAAGGGTTTTTTTTTGGGGGGGGGGGTTCACATCATTTCAATGTCTCTATAGAATATGTTTAATTCTGAAATCAATGAGATGCAGCTGTGTCTTCCCAAAGCCAAGTTTGAACCTACCTTAAAGTAGTGCATGAACAAGCAGAAATTAAGATGGTCTTCAATCATCCTATTTAACAAATTCCAGGAATCTTGGGCTTCATGGCTGCTAGTCCAAAACAAATTGGAAGGTTGCACAAAACCTTGCCATTCTCTTGACTTCTTAGAGAATAGAAATGGAAAACTTTTGGACAGCCAACCCACAGACTCTGGCTGCTAAGATCCCAAGTCCTTGGCTAATCTCTATTCTTGGTCACAGGAGTCAGTGTGGTCCACACAGATTAGATCTCCAGAGTATCAATCTGCTTCATCTGGAAACTTGGAGCAAGAGCTCATTTTTCTCTGAGAGATTCAATATATATGCATAACATATGCTCTCTATATTAAACGAAGCTCAGCATCAGACCATAGGATATTTACATTTTCTCTATCATGGATCATTTAGGGATGGAATCCGAAGGAAATCTGGCATGAATGGTTAGATAAATTCTTCATCATGTTCATTAGTGTTTATTCCAGAGAAGACAATAAAATCTTTTTAATTCTTCAGTTTCCATATGTCCTTGTTATGGTCTTTTCCTCTGATAATGGGAATTTAGCACCTAAGTGTTCTTTCCCTTTTTCTTTTTGTTGTTTTAGGGTTTGAACTCAGGGCCTGGACACTGTTCCTGAGCTTTTATGCTCAAGGCTCTACCACTTTTAACCACAACGAACACCACTTCCAATTTTCTGGTGGTTAATTGGAGATAAGACTTTCCTGCCTGGGCTAGAGGCTTTCCTGTCTAGAGGCTTTCTCAAGTAAATAGATTTGAAGTTCATTGACTCCATGTAATTTCTCTCCACGTATTCATGCTCACAAAATTGAGGCCTTGTGGCATATTTGTTTGTGTTCTTTTATACCATTTCAGCTGTGATTCTGTGGGTGGTACACAGAGAAGAATCATCTACTAGATGTAATATGTTTCCTGTTTAGAATTTGATGAGGAAAGGATTAAATATATGTCCATATACAAATTCTTCCTGCACTAATGCATTTATTTCTAACATATTTTGTAATGTTTACTGTCCTTTCAAAATGAAATAGTAAAAATAAAAGTGAATTGAAATGTTCTAAAGTTCAAATGGTTTATTCTTAATTTTGTTACTCCATTGTGGCCTTGGGGCAATTTTTGGCTTTAGATTCATCTCTGTCTTCTATTTCAGGAGCTCATATGAAATGTTCTTTCCTTTTTTGTTGGTCTTAGGGTTTGAACTCAGGGCCTGGTCACTGTTCCTGAGCTTTTATGCTCAAGGCTCTACCACTTTGAGCCACAACAAACACCACTTCCAGTTTTCTGGTGGTTAAGACTTTCCTGCTTGGGCTGGTTTCAAACAGTGATCCTCATATCTCAGCTTCCTGAGTAGCTAGGATTTCATGTGTAAGCCACTGGCAACTGTCTAGTACCTAAATTTTAACTGAGCCTTATATATGGTGTGAAAATTAAGATTAGAACAATTCAAATTGTATTTTTTACTTACTAAAGACAAGAGTTTAACTTGAACAGATGCTTAGGCTTGGCTGTAGACATCGGTTTTTCGATGTAAGTTATGGTTGGCCAATATGAAGGAAAATTATTCCAGCCAAGCTGTAAGATAAATCTCCATGTGTACTCTCTTGTGGCTTCGATTTCAATGACACTGTCATAAGCAATATGTGACATGACACTCCCTTCCCTGGATGTGAAGGCCATAGGTCAGCCAGGCTAGATGGAGCTCTGCCCTAGAAAGATGGTGGGTCTCCCGGGATATGCATCAGCTTAACAGAACATCAGGCCAGCGATCTTCTGGCAGGCATACAGTTAGAGCCTGGGCAGAGTGTTTTGTTCTGTGAGAGGATGTCAGGCTTCATTACCTGGAGCTGTAGAATGTGTTAGCTTCCAAAATCATCAGCTCTATTACAATTTAAATACCATGGACAAAATCCCTATGTAGTCAAGCCATCGTTTGGTTTTTAAGTGTTTCAGAGTAGCTGCAAGTAAGACTGGGTGTTTGGTGTTTCTGGCCCTTCATAATCTTGGAAGGCTACCTAGAGACTTTCTCAAGTAAATAGATTTGAAGTTCATTGACTCCATGTAATTTCTCTCCACGTATTCATGCTCACAAAATTAAAGCTTCATGGCACATTTGTTTGTGTTCTTTTTTTTTTGGCCAGTCCTGGGGCTTTGACTCAGGGCCTAAGGACTGTCCCTGGCTCAATGCTAGCACTCTGCCACTTGAGCCACAGCGCCACCTCTGACCTTTTCTATCTATGTGGTGCTGAGGAATGGAACCCAGGGCTTCATGTATATGAGGTAAGTACTCTTGCCACTAGGCCATATTCCCAGCCCCCTGTTTGTGTTCTTTTATACCATTTCAGCTGTGATTCTGTAGGTGGTACACAGAGAAGAATCATCTACTAGGTGTAATATATTTCCCGTTTAGAATTTGATGAGGAAAGGATTAAATATATGTCCATATACAAATTCTGTCTGCACTAATGCATTTATTTCTAACATATTTTGTAATGTTTACTGTCCTTTCAAAATGAAATAGTAAAAGTGAATTGAAATGTTCTAAAATTCAAATGGTTTATTCTTAATTTTGTTACTTCATTGTGGCCTTGGGGCAATTTTTGGCTTTAGATTCATCTCTGTCTTCTATTTCAGGAGCTCATATGATTTTCCATTTTTTACATTTCTCCTTCAGATCTCTTTCTCACTTCTCTATTAACCCTGTCCTGATAGATATTCACATGCAGCAGTGTGGTGGTGAGTGCTGTGCTCACCAGATCTGTGTCTAGGCCAGGCTTCAGATTCTTCAATCAAAGATGGGTTGCATACCACAGGATGTCTGTCAGAACTTGAGTGGAGCCTGCCCATCAAGCACTTTCCTTCCCGATATCCTTGCACTTCCACCCACCAAGTACCTTAAGTGAAAACACAGGAGAAGTGAAGGTGTGCATCAGGTGACAGGGTGCTAGCCTTGAGTGAAAAGCCAAGTAAGACTTCAAAGGCCTGAGCTTACACTTCACTGCCGGCACTGAGAGAGAGAGAGAGAGAGAGAGAGAGAGAGAGAGAGAGAGAGAGAGAGAGAGAGAGAGAGAGAGAGAGAGAACATGGACCATGTCCATGATTCTCCTCCTTCTGGAATACTCTGTATCCAGCAAATTTCAAAATACTCTGGAATACTCTGTATTCCAGCAAATTTGTATCCAGCAAATTCTAGAACTTCCCACCTTTCCTATCTTCCATTCTTCTCAGCCTTGCTAGCCTTAGCCTCACATTCTTTACTTCTCACCTAAATTATTGAATTCCAGGCCTGCTTTTCCTTCCATGTTTGCTGCTCGGTCCTTCCTTCCTTCCTTCCTTCCTTCCTTCCTTCCTTCCTTCCTTCCTTCCTTCCTTCCTTCCTTTTTTCCCTTCCTTCCTTCCTTCCTTCCTTCCTTCCTTCCTCCCTTCCTCCCTTCCTCCCTTCCTCCCTCCCTCACTCCTTTCCTCCCTCCATATAGTTATTAATTTACCAGTTCTACCTGGCAATCAACAATAAAAGAAAGCAGGATTCTTGGACAATGACCTGGAAGAGAGGTTGTGCAGTGTAGATTCCTGTCTATACTACAATGTAGAGTTGAAAGCCAACCAGGTGTCACATGGCACCAGTTACCAAGCAGTGGGAGAATGGATGGCAGCTTCAAATCTGGAAATAGCCCATCCCAGGTCATCCCAGGATGTGAGGGGAATCTCTGTCTTATAGACCCTGTATATGACAGGTAAGACTCAGTGATTGTCACTCTTTAGGGAAAGAGGCCTCCCTGTCTCCCCTCTCTGTGACACCACTAAAAGGAGCTCTTGCTGAGAGCCTGGAAGTTGAGCATGTTCTTTGATAGAACTTGGTGGGTATTATTCATTTGTTCTACTTAACACAGACTCATACAATAAGATACTCTGTTTCTGGCTTCTAATGTGGTGTCCAGAAGAGCTAGGAAGCTTTGTGCTCCAGGCCTATTTGATTCATCTTCCTGGCACTGGGCCGGATTTAATTCCAGAGGATGGGGGCAGCTTCTCACCCCTGCCACTGGGCATACCTATGCTCAGGTTTGGTTGGGAATAAGCAATAGTGGTACATACAACTGGCTTCACTTTCACAATACTTAAGTCCACTGGTAAGTCTGGGCACCCAGAACAACATCCTAAGTCTCTGACTCTATACTGATGGACAGCCAAGGCAACCTGGAGGTTCTTGGAAATCAGGTTTCCACCTGACTCCTCACAGATATCACTAATGCTTCCATTGCAAACATATATCTTCACTTACCTTATCATCCATTCTATTTCCTTTAAGCTGAATTCTGCTTCCCGAATTGTTAGTTTTGTTGGAAAAAAGTCAGACATAGAAAGAATAGAGGAAAGAAAAGAACATGAAAGAAAAATACAGAATGAGCAAAATTCTTCCAATTGAAAGGAGGGGAAAATGAGACTCCAGCATCCTTCAAAAACAATATAAGTACCTTTTATTCCTTTTCTTGGTATTCCTATTGAAAACATATTCATGACACATATAAAGTCAGTATAAAAATTTCCTTACAGTTATAACTGCTTCCAGGGGTAGGAATCAATAGTAATTATCACACAAGAGCGATTATCTTGTAACAATTTAGTGGATTTTAGATTTGTAGTAGAAGAAGCACCATGCCTAGTTCCATCATTTATTCTATTTAACATAAGCTCATACAAAGCAGACATTCCATTTCTGGCTTTTAATGTGGCATCCAGCAAGGCTAGAAAGCTTGCTTTGAGTCTTAAAAAAAATGGATGCAGAGATTAAAAAATCTCTGAAAGCAGTGACATATTGTCAGGCTAGTAACAACTTTACCATCATTATATGATCATCCAATATGTAGCTTGCCATGTGAGCAAAGGCTTGTAGAATTCACTATGCTTACTGCTTTGCTTTAATGGGTTAGTGCCATATAAAAATGTACAAACAGGAACCATGAAAAGATTGTGTTTTTTATTCAAATGAAGAAAAATCTCCAAGGATGAAAGTGAGCTGAATGAAAATACTTACAGAAAAATCTATGGAAATGTTAATAATTTTAAAAAATTGTCCTGTAAGGTTATTATAGACTCCCATATGCTCTGAAGAATTGGATAGACTGCTTCAATCATGTAATGCATATTTTATTTTTGCAGTATCCTGGCCACCCAGGACTCGCACCCACAACAAGAATGTCACCAGCACTCGGTTAATCGGGTGAGGAGTCTTTATTTAGCTGTGCACAGCATCCGCTCTGCACCATTGGGATGGTAAGGAAGAGCAGTGAGCCACCGCAGGGCTGGGTTTTTAAAGGTAGAAGCTATGCATTCTACAGCAGGTGGACACGTAGCACTGATGCAGGGGGCTAACGCAAGGGGTAGAGCAAGTCACAAATGGGTTAAGCAAGCCGTTTACAGAAGCAGAATTTTGAGGTCAGGCTGACCTAATATCAACTTTATTTTAACAATTGTTACCATGTTCCCCTAATATCAACTGAGCAAGCATGAGTGGGCTAAAACTATCCAGTACTCAATCATAAGTGGAGCAACCTGGCAGTCGCCATGCATTTCTGTAACTACTACTATGGTTGTTACTTAGATACAGAGAGGAACAAGGGCTACACATATTTTTAAATGTCAAACTATAAGGAACTAGTCTTATGGGTGTGGGTGCAACCCTCTAGCATGGAATCACCAAAATGGAGTTATAGAAGCTAAGAGTAGACTCTAAGACAGTGGAACTTTACAAGCCCTATTGTTTCTAGGAGCTCAGGGCCTACACTTTTCCTTGGTTTTCACAATTTTGTTCACAGTTTCAGATAATAATTTAAAAATAGTTAAAAGAACTTTTTATTGAGCACTTATACTGTGTTTCATATAAACTTTTTACCTTTTCCTCCCAGAAATCTGTGAACTAATCTCAGATCAGGAAGGCTGGAAAGACCGAGAAACCTGCCAGAATTCTATGGAAAAATTAATGATGCACTTCAGATTTGGACTCTGTTCTTGCTGACCCCAAGACTCATATACCTACTTGTAATACCAAGCTGAGCTTGGTATTCAAAGCAAATAAAAAAAACTGCAATTTATGCCTATTTTGGTTTTAGTTTGTGTTGATTCAAGTCTACGGCAATTTATTCTGAGTTGCTGCATTCAGATATTCAGAATACACTGCATTCATACTCATAACTAAAACACAATCATTCACATCCTGTATCTGCCTGCACTCTCAAATCTGTACAAAATATAAACAGTATGATCTTTTGGAAATAAAGAAAAGCCCACAGGAGAGAAGCAATCAATTTTTCAAAGAAAATTTAATAATACCAGGCTCATTCCTTGAGTATAATGGAAGTGGAAAGATGGTTATGGGAATCTGTGCCTTCTGGGCTGTTGCTTTTCCCTATCATCAGGCAAGCCTGAGATTCTATAGCAGCTACTCTGATTATTGGCTATTGGCAGCCAGCACTTCAAGGAGTTCTCCTTGTCAGATGCACTTGTCCCATGATTAAAACCACACTGGGAAAAAATGTACTGCAATATTACCTGTGGTGTAGTTTCTAAAGCATTGCCGAGTCCTGAACATAACTTTTTGGCAGACTGATAAAGTCTGCAGCCATGAAACCAAGCTCCATGATGTCAACTCGGGGCCAGGGTACAACCCAGTGGTAGAGCATTGTTCAACATTCTTGAGTCCCTAGGTTCAGTCTCCATCACTATAAGAAAGAAAATAAACACCCACTGTGCAACTCTGATCTGATCTCAGCCTCTTCATGGAGCCAAGCAGGCCAAACCACTCACTTGCCTGTCCTCCAAATTTGTAGTTCTCTTTGAACACAGAGACACTCTTATTTTCTGATGCCACTTCCAACAAATCCAGGCCTTGTACAAAATTCACACATCACTGAGGAGTCCCCTTCACTGGTGAGAATACAGGAACTGCTACTGCCACACAAACTCATCAGGACATTGAATCCCACACATTCTGTGTCACTCCAAATCTCTTGCCAAATCTTCAGTCTTTTCATTCTTGCTAAAAAGAATACTAACCCTTGATATAGAAATAGGAAACAACTGGTGGTTCACACCTGTAATCCTAGCTAATCAGAAGACTAAGATCTGAGGATAACGGTTCAAAGCCAACCCAGGCAGGAAAGTCCATGAGACTCTTATCTCCAACTAACCACCAGAAAACCGGAAGTGGTGCTGTGCCTCTATGTGGTAGAGTGCCAGTCTTAAGTACAAAAGCTAAGGGACAGAATTCAGGCCCTGCATTCAAGCCCCACAACTAACCAAAACCAAACAAATAATAAATGAAAAGGAAACAAATCAAGCAGTGGATGTTAATTATTTACAGAAAAATGCACAAGACACTCTGACTCAATTGCCTTAGAGTATTGCATCCTTTCTGCTTGAATTTCAGCTGAAATGATGGCCTGTCCACCAGCTGCCACACAATTGGTAGATGCTCCTAAGAGAGAAGGGTTCATCATCTGAACATTATTACTAGAATTCTTGGTAAAAACATTAGCATGCCAGACATTTCTGAGAAAAGCACATAAATTTAAGATAGGAAAATTTGATATTCATGAAAGTTCCCAGTATTGGAAGCTCTTAATTTTAAAAATATTCTGCCAGAAAATTGTCTTGGTTTAGTAGTGTGTGTGTGTGTGTGTGTGTGTGTGTGTGTGTGTGTGTGTGTGTTGAAGGGGGGAAATGAAGAGCCAGACTTTGAAGTCAGGCCCCACTTTACCACGTGAACCCCACTTTACCACGTAAACCTGAGATAAGCAGGCCCTGTGAGCAAACCCAGGACAAGCTTATTAGGGCCCAGCCGGTTGAGAACTCTAACGACTGGGAATGCTTAACTCTAACCACCCCTAGAATGCCTTGAGCCCTGAACCAATCAGATTTGTACTCGTAATCTTGCTTGCTTAAACACCTGATTGCTGTAACTTTGTCTTTTGCTTTTATAAGCTCTGTGTAATTGCAGCTGGGGGCTGCCTTCTAACCTCTGCTGTGTCGGTGGGTAGGACAAGGCCCGGGCCGCAGCCCCGCTTGAATAAAGTCTTGCCTTGCTATTGCATTTCAGAATGTCTGAGTCTCAGTGGTCTTCTTGGTGGTGGTCTCGTGACTTGGCACAACATATGGGGGCTCGTCCAGGATAGCCCCGGAGACCCCCAAGACCCCAGACTCCAAAGGTAAGAAAACAGCCCTGTTCATTTGTCTTGTCCTGTAATGTGTCTGTTTGTCTGTTTTGCTTTTGCTTATTTCTTGAAGTGGTTGTTGAAGCAGATGCGCTTACTCGGCAATCCTGGGAAGACTGGGGGACGCCCAGAAATTAAGAATACATTTCTAGATAAGAAATTTGGAAGTAAAATTGTCCTAAATAATTATTGCAAAGTGAGAAAAGGAGAATTATGGCTACCAAAATGTTTAATTGCCATTCCAGCTTCTTTATAGGTTTTTTGTAACAGTTTCCAGCAGGCCCACAGAGAAGCACAGGTAATTCCTACAAGTTTGTCAAGATCTAATACTGGCTCTTAATAAGTTCCAGGTAAGAACATGCTTAAAAACTACTTCTGTGTGGACCACCTTGTTGCTTTAATTGGAGTAAAGTAGCCTCTTGTAAGACTCACTGATCTGAAATCTGCAGTTCGAAGCCAGCACGGGCAGAGAAAGGTCCCTGAGAGAGACTTGTCTCTAATCAGCCAGCAGAGTGCTGGGAATGGAGTTGTGTGGAGCTCGAAAGTGGTAGGGTGCTAGTCTTGAGCTGGAGAGCTGAGGGACAGCATTCAGGCCCTGAGTCCATGTCCAGTGAAAAGTCACTCCTCCTGGGACAAAAGTGATGGAGCATCCAGAGGCAGTAAGCCACTGCTTGGATGGCAGAGATGGTGTCAGATCCTAGAGTCACTCCTGTTTGGCCTTTCAAAAGTTAATCAAAGCCGGGAAGTCCTAGAAGAATAGTTCATAAGCATGCCTTTCTATTTGTTTTTTTTGGTTTTGGTTTGGTTTTTTTTGGCCAGTCCTGGGCCTTGGACTCAGGGCCTGAGCACCGTCCCTAGCTTCTTCCCACTTAAGGCTAGCACTCTGCCACCTGAGCCACAGCGCCCCTTCTGGCTGTTTTCCATATATGTGGTGCTGGGGAATGGAACCGAGAGATTCATGTGTAGGAGGCAAGCGCTCTTGCCACTAGGCCATACTCCCAGCCCAAACATGCCTTTCTAATGCCCATGTCTGTCTACTGGGCAGGAACTTGCCAGTCATCTGTGATAGTGGGTAGTAAGGGTAAGTTTGTCAAATGAGAGGATAGTTTAAAATCCCAACCCCCCGCATCTACTCAAAGCCCTGACTGGCAGTGAGAATTTTAAGCTGATAACATCTGTTCAGGAAAGACTGAGATCTGTTAAGTCATCAGAGATCAGTTCCCCAGCCAGTCAGGAAAAAGCTTTTACAAACTAGATGTTCCAGTAAGTCATTGATAGTGTGAGGAAGTAAAAGATGGTGTGAGTGGGGATATGTTAAATTTTATAAGACACAGATTATAAAGCTATATAAGGAAAGACTTTAGAGAGAAAACAAAAATGTTTCCTTTAGATTAAAAGGTTTTGGCATGTTAAAAGTGAGAAAGACAATCCCTAAAGTGAGTATGTAACAAGTGGTAAAGTTGGTATATAATCAAATTGGCTATAATATAAATAGGGTCAGAATTGGGGCTTCGGTGTAAAACTGTTTATCTGTCACATTTGTTATGAGTTTTTATGGTATTGCGGGCACAATACCAATCTATCCCTACCGATTCTCAGTCAGAATCAAACTAAGCAAGGAGAACCACGACTGGTTCTCGAGTTACCTATCAGAAGGGGGGACTGAAGGGAGGAAATGAAGAGCCAGACTTTGAAGTCAGGCCCCACTTTACCACGTGAACCCCACTTTACCACGTAAACCTGAGATAAGCAGGCCCTGTGAGCAAACCCAGGACAAGCTTATTAGGGCCCAGCCGGTTGAGAACTCTAACGACTGGGAATGCTTAACTCTAACCACCCCTAGAATGCCTTGAGCCCTGAGCCAATCAGATTTGCACTCGTAATCTTGCTTGCTTAAATACCTGATTGCTGTAACTTTGTCTTTTGCTTTTATAAGCTCTGTGTAATTGCAGCTGGGGGCTGCCTCTTAACCTCCACTGTGTCGGTGGGTAGGACAAGGCCTGGGCTGCGGCCCCGCTTGAATAAAGTCTTGCCTTGCTATTGCATTTCGGAATGTCTGCGTCTCAGTGGTCTTCTTGGTGGTGGTCTCGCGACTTGGCACAACAGTGTGTGTGTGTATGTGTGTGTGTGTGTGTTATGCATTATATAAATTACTCGACACATAGGTGAGGAAGGGGGATAGTGTTATTTTTTAGTTTAATAAGATAAATTGGATTATGTAAAAATCACCCACAAATTTTGCTCCAGTTTGAATGTGGTAAGGTAATTCTAATACAATCCATCTCTCTTGCTAACTGTAATTGGAACCTAAACATTATTTTAAAAATTACCTGAAGGTTCTGAAAAATAAATGAAAATGAGAAATGTGTGATGGTAGTCACAATCTGATGTGAACTATGTGAAATTGAGTTCCTTTTGCTTTCCACTTCCCCCTTCCCCACCCTACCCTGCAGACTATAGTCTCAGGGCTAATGGATAAAAGTCTAATGGGAACTTCATACTTCTTTTTTGTTGTTGTTGTTGGCTTTTTTTTCTCTGTTTTTTTTTCCAGTCCTGGGGCTTGAGCTCAGGGCCTGAGCACTCTCCCTGGTTTCTTTTTGCTCAAGGCTAGCATTCTACCACTTGAACCACAGTGCCACTTCTGGCTTTTTCTATATATGTGGTGTTAAGAAATTGAACCCAGGGCTTTATGTATATGAGGTGAGCACTCTACCACTAGGCCATATTCCTGGCCATGGCTTTTTTTTGTCCAGTCCTGGAGCTTGAATTTAGGATTTAAACACTGTCCCTGGCTTCCTTTTGCTCAAGGCTAGCACTCTACCACTTGAACCACAGCACCACTTCCAGCCTTTTCTGTTTATGCAGTGCTGAGGAATCAAACCCAGGGCTTCATGCATGCTAGGCAGGCACTCTACTGCTAAGCCAGATTCCCAGCCCCAACTTCATAGTTCTTGTCAGAAGACCATGACAATGGGTTGCAATGGTATATCTTTTGTGTCAATGTGCCTGGGACATGAATTGTCCAGAGCTTTTAGTTTCTGGAGCATGTCTCTAGATGAGATTTGACATGAATATTATAGACTAGGTATAGAAGATTAGCCTTCTTTATAAAGGTGGACCTCCTCTAATCCCTTGAAGACTTTAATAGATCTCAAGGCAGTGCTTGGCAGTCTTAGTATGACCTTTATTCTCCTGCTTTCAAATTGCACCCAGACTGGAACATTCATCATGACTCTTGGTCTCCAGTTTTCCACAT
Organism: Perognathus longimembris pacificus; assembly: GCF_023159225.1. Taxonomy (NCBI): domain Eukaryota; kingdom Metazoa; phylum Chordata; class Mammalia; order Rodentia; family Heteromyidae; genus Perognathus; species Perognathus longimembris. The sequence goes on from NC_063162.1 coordinate 154,801,657, forward strand.
GCATATCTCAGAATTTCTCAGACATTCTTGGTAACCTTTTACTCTCCCTTCCCCACTCTCTCCCCCTGAGAGACCCAGCATGTGAGTCCCTAGTTTTGTTTCCTGATCTGCATAAGTCTCAGCCTCAACTCTGAATTTGCATGCATACAAAATATCTATACCAGCATGGTAAAGGTTTTGGTAACAAACTAGTATCTGGGCCACTCACACACATCTCAGGTTGACACTGAGTACCACACAAATCAGTTGCAAAAAATCTGAAGATATGTTCTACAAAAATAGACAAATATCAAATATGGTTAGGAAAATATTCCCAGTGTACTTAATGATAAGGAAAATGCAAATAGTGCCATAATTAGGTATTATGTGGGCAAGGTGGGGATATGCCCACCTCCGTGACTAAGAAACATTGGCAGCAAATGAAAATGGAAAGACAAAGGAAAACTGCACCTGCTTACCACAACCTGGTCTGACTTCTTTGTTGAGGATAAAACAAGGAGAAACTTCAACTTCTGTCCTCACATTAGACAGCTGTTCATGATTTACCTACACTCCAACCCAAAAGCATGCTGACATCCAGCCTGAGAGCTCACTCTCTCTACATCTCAGTGCCCTCTTTCCTGAGCCTTTTCAAGGACAAATCGGTTTGTCTAGAAAGGAACTTGTCTCCCTACAAATGTTGGTGAAAATTGCATAATTAAAAAACCACAGGAGGGGCTGGGAATATGGCCTAGTGGCAGGAGTGCTTGCCTCATATACATGAAGCCCTGGGTTCAATTCCCCAGCACCACATATACAGAAAATGGCCAGAAGTAGTTCTGTGGCTCAAGTGGCAGAGTGCAAGCCTTGAGCAAAAAGAAGCCAAGGATAGTGCTCAGGCCCCCAGTCCAAGACCCAGGACTGGCAAAAAAACAAAACAAAACAAAACAAAAAAACCCAAAAAACAAAAATGAAAAAACACCACAGGACTAAAAATGCTCATCACAGACACACAGAAAAGGCAGAAACCCAATACAATAAGTAATGCATTTTACATGTGTCTTACTGTTGTGAAAAGCACAGTACATGAATGCCACAATGAACTGGGCATGATACTGTAACAAAAACGATAGCCTGCTTGTTGATGTGGATTTTAGATAGCTACACCTGTGCTATATAGGAAATTTGACAGGAAAGCTGTGTCCTAGAGGTGAAGAGTATAGTCCCCAAACACAGAAGCCAGGGCTGGTCAACTGCCAAGTGTGCACATCTGTGTACTCACATCGTTAGGTTTAGTGGCACAAGCATGCATGTTTGTGAAGTCATGTGGACAGGTTCCATGGGACACAGTCTTCAGTGTTAACCTAGTGTTTCTCACAGATGAATTAGAGCATAAACATAAAATTCAAATTTCTCATTATGTTCTTTGCCCTCAATTTATTAGTCCCATCAGAACAAACCAGCTCTGACCTGATTCTGCTCACAACACTTCTGGCACCACCCATGTGGGTATTTTCATCAAACAACTGATTCTCTATGGACACGAACTAGGGGTTCTACAGTCCAGTTCTGCCTGCCCTGAGTCATCAGAGTTAGCAATACACCTTGCACATTAGGAGCTCAGGACTGCCCTAGAAGCTAGCTGCATACAGGTGTGTCACACTTATCTAGACTTCTTTTTAGCCCACTACAAATTCAGAGTTCCCATGAAATCCTCTTAGTTTCCACAATTTTTTAGAATGGATCAGAGAATTCAAGAAAGCATTTTACTTACTGTTACTGTATTATTTCAAAAGTTATGATTTGGAAACCGCCAAGCAGAAGAAACTCACAAGGACAATCATTGGGTACAGAGCTTCCTTGCCCTTTGTGGACATATCCCTGTCTGTTCACCACCCAGAAGCTCTCTGATCCCTAGCATACAGGTTGGTCTCCATGGGCTCTATTATGGAGGCAAGATAAATTACATCACTGGCTCCTGCTGACGAGCTAGACCTTGGACCCTCCAGGCCTGGAGATTAGAAATGGGTCTTTCTAGAGACTTGCCACTTCACGGATGCTAAGTAGACAGTGTTCCACCTCTTCCACCACTGGGAAATACTCAGGGCTTTAGGAATTCTGTCAGTGACATTGCTGCCTCATGTCTACAGCAGAGCCAATCTCTAAGTTTTCTTATCTCTCACCCTTCTATCTGTACTTCCTGTCTCTTTATTTGAATACTTTTATTTATCTTTAAAAATATTTTAAAATATTTTGGTGGTGCTTGGTAGTCTGGAGCTCTATCACCGAGTCACATATAAGCCAGTTTTCCTTTAGTTATTTTTCTAATATGGTCTCATGTGATCATGCACTCCTATTTGCTTTTCCAGCATAGTTGGGATTATAATGTATCATCATGACTGGCTTGTTTGCTGAGATGGGGCCCTGCTAAGTTTTTTTCCTGGGTTGTCTTTGAACCATGATCCTCTCAATCTCTGCCTATTATCCTACCTTTTAGATGTGATAACAAAATAACAAGTTATTTCCTTACAGTTCCCATTTTAATTTATTTATACCATGAAAGAGAATGGTTAACATCCTACCATGAATTTTCACATCTTTGTCTCCTCCTCAAGGCCATAACTGTTCTGATATCAGTGGTCTTGCTCATTCTAAAATTTGCAGTACCTACCACAATGAGGCACATATAAGACAATGGATTATTTTAGAAAGAAAGAAGGGAGTGTGGAAGATATTTTCTCACTCAAACAAACAAGCAACCCTAAGAACAAGTAGTAGAAGCAAAAGGTTATAAGTATAGGTCAGCCTGGAGCAGGCCAGTATTCAAGGTATTAGAAGACATTGAAGAAAATGAGGTGTGTATATACACAATAGAATTTTCTGTTAGAAATAGTACTGTTTCATTTGTAAAGAAATGGAAAAACTTGGAAAAAAATTATACTAAGTGAAGTAAGTTAGGCCCAGAGAGACAAAGGTTGCATGGTTTCCCTCACATATGATAGCTAGAATTAGCTCATAAACCTATACGTGAACATGTTGAGTGGCATTCAAGTGGTTACAAATGCATTAACTTCAATATGGTAGATTCATATAGTGTAATTCTTTAGAAAGGCAAAGTCAAAGCTCAACAAAAAAAGCACCAGGTAGCAGGTATTTGCAAGGATGGGCATGGGGCCAAGGGGAGAGAGGTAGGGAAAGAATGAGAAGAATGTAGTCAAGAATTCAATGTACATACTACCAAATTAAGACAAGTAAGGGATAGGTGGGTCAGGAGGGGTGAGTGAGAAGGTTGAAAGGAGTGACACTGATCAAGATGTATTGTTTTCATAAACTGCTTTGTTAAGTGGCAACTCCCTTGTACAGCTACATAAAGATAGTAGTAGTAGTGATGATGATGATTGATGATGATGATGATGATGATGATGATGATGATGATGATAAAAGAAGATAAGGGGATCAGTGCTCAGTCTAGCTGATGTGGTCTCCAGTACCAAGAGTGTGGTGAAAGGAGAAGTGGCCAGGCACCAATGGCTCACACCTGTAATACTAGCTACTCAGGAATCAGAGATCTGAGGGTCGTGGTTCAAAGCCAGCCCATACAGGAAAGTCTGTGAGAATCTTATCTCCAATTAACCACCAGAAAACTGGAAGTGGCACTGTACTCAAAGTGGTAGAGCAATAGCCTTGAGCTGAAGAGTTCAGAGACAGCAACCAGGCCCAGAGTTCAAGTCCCATGACTGACAAAAAATAAGGAGGAGGAGAGCGCTTGTGGTGTGCAGCTTCTTAATATCACTGCTCTGCTAGTATCTCAAAAACAAAACACATCAGTAACCCTACAAGAGTAGTCTTTACTTGTCCACTCTTAGGACTGTACACTGTACCCAGTTGGATCACAGTCCCTTATCAATTGGTCTTGTCTAGTTTTTTGTTGGTGGTAGTAGTTTTTCTTGTCTTTTATCTGTCATGGGGCTTGAACTCGGGACCTGGACACTGTCCCTCAACTCTTTTTCTCAAGGCTAGCATTCAACTACTTTGAGCCACAGAGCCACTTCTGGTTTTCTTGTCATTAATTGGAAATAAGAGTTTCACATACTTTCCTGCCTGGGCTGACTTCTAACCAGTCATCAGATCTCAGCCTCCTGAGTAGCTAGGATTACAGACATGAGCCACTGATGCCCAGCCTAGTCTATCTTTTTATTTGCCATCTTTATTTTGAAGCTTGAGATGACAGCATATCTGTGAGACTTACCAATAGCTTGACTAGATTCTCACTTCCTGCCACCCAACAGAGAAAGGCTTAAAGAGCTTTACCTTCTCTTGCTTGATGATGAAGGAGGAGGGCTGGGCTGTCCACAAATTGTGACTGCAGGTACCGAGTGAGTACTCAGATAAAGAGAGGCTAATGTTAAAGTGCAGATATATCCCCTCAAACTGTGTACCAAGCAGAAAACCAGACCTAGATTATACTTCATCACATATCAGCTACCTCCCCACTTCCTGATTCAGCCTTTGTGTCCAAATTTTTTACTACAGGGGACAAGAGCTATTTGGCTTTCATGCCTCTTAAAGTAGGAAGATGAGAAATTATGTCATAAACAATAATTTATGTATCACAAACCTGAATTGAAAATACCGGTAAGTGGAAATGCATCAGATGCTTCTAATCTACTGAATATCCCACACACCTTGAACAGGTGTGGACACTCATGCTAACCTGCAGCTAGTTTATAACACAGTTTTGCATATCTAAGGCAATTCACTGACTACTTGTATAGTGCTGACAATAGGGCACATTGTGGGATGTGGCTTGTCATCAGGACTTCATGATGGGAAATGGCGCTCCCGTCACAGCCCAGGATCATAAGAGAAGGTCATGCTGCAGAGCATTAACCATGGGGAAAGGCCAAAGTTCAAAGTCTGGTCTCTACTGAATGCAGAGCAACTATGCAGTTGGATGGGTCATTTGCTTTGTTCATGTACTTTGGCATTTGTTTCTTAACCTCTGATTGACTGCCTACTGGGAAGGGCCCTTCTTGACACAGAGGAATGTAGCTTGGTGGTGCTGCAGTTACTTCCCAAAGGACATTTATGGGAAAACATGTCTTTAATTCTCAGCCATGCACAGAAGATGCACAAAAGACATTTGTTGAAATTTAATATTCACCCATTTTTGAAAACATATTTTTGTCAAGTTTTTATTAATACATCCATCCTAGAACAGGGTTGTTTTCCAAGAGAAGTGTGATCTTTAAAATGTATTCCAGCAAGGCAGTGGTAGCTCACACCTGTAATCCTAGCTACTCAGGAGGCTTAGATCTGATGATCATGATTTGAAGTCAGCCCAGGCAGGAAAGTCTCTGAGATTCTTATCTCCAATTAATCATCAGGAAAGTGGAAGTGGTGCTGTGGCTCAAAGTGGTAGACCACCAGCCTTGATCAACAGAGCCAAGCCCCACGACTGACAAAAAATAAATAAAAATTCCTATTTCCATTCATTCATGCAATCAGTAAGGCATCATGGAGCATTTATTATATGCTTGGCTCTAGAAACACACAGGTAGGTAAATAGGACACCAACTCTACTTTGAAGATCTGTGTCCCTGGCAAAGTTATCTGTTTGTTCTTTCCAAAATGTTTTCCAGTCTTATGGAAAACATTTTTTAAGTTCCAATTTCTAATCCAATCTTACTAATTCAAATTTTTCTCATTTTCATGCTCCAATTATGTCTAAATTTCTTTTCTAATCCTAGGGTGGATGTTTGGCTGTGTATGTTGTAAACATTGCACACTGGCAAATGTTTTGGTCCTAACCTGGTCCTAGGACCAAGTCTGTGTCTTGGGTTAGTCATATCTGAATGCTTAGAGTGTTACAGTATTTAAAAAATCTCTCCTTTGACTACAGCCTGTCGGGCCTTATTATCTCCTGTGTAGTCTCCTTTCACCCTCGAGTGTAAGCCGCCCGACCCGCAGGTGGCAAAGCCGGAGTGAGGGCTACGTGCAAACCTTGGTGTGTGTGGCCTCGAAACGCACCCCCCCCACACACACACTCACTAAGAATAAGGAGGCAGGACACGCAGGCTGTCTCGGGGAAAACTTCTGGGAAATCCACCCGTTTACTCAGGGGAGGGGTTTATATGACAGTAATGGCAGCAGGAAGGGGAGGGATCTGGATTCACTAGGGATAGGCTGATCTGGGATGTCCATCATAGTGATGTCATGGAACTTCCCCCAGAGGCAGAGATCACAGCCCACAGGACCGCCCCCCTTGGGCTCCACTTGGCGCCATTATGATATCCTTGTGCTCCGAGACAGGAGGCCGGGCTGGTTTGGGCCGACTTTCTGGTTCCAGACCCCGCAAAAAGGTAGGAATGGATAACAGCCATGCAGCCCCAGGGCAGGAGAAGAGGCAGGCCTCTGGGGACTGCCCCTTAGGTAGAGCCAGAGCCCAACAACAGCCAAGTTCTCCCATGCTTCCATCACTCTGTGACCTCTAAGGACAGCTCTGTGTCTAGCAGCTGTTTTCCCAGAAGAGTCCCAGATTCTTTCTCGGTGCACCTGCTGCTTAGAGCAGGCCAATGCTACTGGAGCTTGTGCTGCCCTCCTGGACTACTTCCCTGCAGCTCCCTACTCCAATTGCAGTGGCTCCAGTCTCTGAGTCTGAGTGTCTGCCTTCTCTGCCCACAGACACCACTGTTCTCTAGTTGTTCCATTTCCCACTGCTGAAGTTATGAGGTGGCTCTCAGCAGGAAACTGGGCTGAGTGTGAGCTCATGTGCACATCTCGCTTCTCTTGAGAGCCCTACCTCTGCATTTGATGTCTAATGCTTGTAAAAGATAATTTTTTTTTAGCATTTGTACTTGTTTGCAGCAGGAAGATAAGGCTTGTATTGCCTAATCCATCACAATCAAAACTTTTTCTTTTACTGTGTTGAGATGATTATATAGCAGAAAATTGGCTGTGAAAGTGATTGAGTCTTGGGAGGAATTTTATCTCTCAGCATGCATTGTGCTTGCCTCGCCATGGGCAGACTTTGAAATGTTGCAGCTAGCCAGCACCTGCCCTCAGCCAGACTCAGGTGTTTCTGGAAGTGTGTGGAGACTTCTCAAGGGCTACCCTTGCTAAGCCATGGATGATAACATTCTTCCCAGTCACAGGAGGCTTTTAAAAACTTCATCTAAACTCTCAACCCTCTTGGAGAAGAGGCTCCAATTCTGGATCACACTTCCTGATTTCTATCTTCTTAGCAGCTTAGCCCTGTGGTTTCTCGCTGTCATCAGCACTCTGATGCCTTCAGGAAGATGTATATGCTTGCCAGGTCTTCTGTCTTCCTCAAGATCCAATGTCAGCAAAGCTTTTGTAAAGAGCCAACCCTTCTTCACAGGATATATCCCAGGACTTCTATCAGATGTCTGCAACTGTCAATGATACCAAACATAATGTATGGTTGATTTTTAAAATATATGTACACACGTATGATAAGTTTTAATGTATAAATTAGGTACCATAATGAATAATAATAAATAATAAAAATGATTATAATAATATATTGTTATAAAAGAGATTTTATCATGCCATTTAGAATAATATGGGGGCTGGGAATATGGCCTAGTGGCAAGAGCGCTTGCCTCCTACATATGAAGCTCTCGGTTCGATTCCCCAGCACCACATATACGGAAAACAGCCAGAAGGGGCACTGTGGCGCAGGTGGCAGAGTGCTAGCCTTGAGCGGGAAGAAGCCAGGGACGGTGCTCAGGCCCCAAGTCCAAGGCCCAGGACTGGCCAAAAAATAAAATAAAATAATTATAAAATAGAATAATATGCACCTAAAACTCATGAATTATGGAAATTTTCTATTTAATATTTGTGAATTTATCTTAGTATGGTGATGAATCCTTAGGGGGCTGAAGATCATGAATTCAAGGCCAGCCTGGAATATATAGTAAGATCCTTTCTCAGAAACAAGCAAAAAAATAAAAGCCAAACATCTCTGGACGTTGACTGGCTGTGGGTATCTGACTACAGAAAGTCAAGTGTCATATAGGGACTGCTATAATGAACACTTCAGGCTGTATGGGTCATAGTTATCCTCACCTCCAGTCCTTCCAGCCACCACAAGCAGCATGTAAGAGTGAGCCTACCTGCTACCAGCCAGCTTACCTGTGTGTCAGGCAGGAGCTTGTCTTCACAAACCAAGACCTCAGCTTGGTATATCTTGTTCCACTGTTTGAGATGGTCACTTTGTGTGGAACTTCCTGGGGAAGTGAGCCATTTTCACAGCTCTTGATATCTTTCTCTGCTCCCACATTAAGCAGGATGCACCTTATGTTTAACCATTACTTCCAAATATGAAGATATGGGTGACTTCTGAGTCACATCTCCTTATTGGTAGAATCAATAGTCCCCAGATCCCTAGGCCAAAGCCTAGAAAACTTATATCCTCATCTTAATCCCCAAACCGTGATTGGATCCTAGAGGCTGTAACTTCAGAACAGGGTTTTACTTTCTGGCATGTCTTGCTGTGTTCCAGTGAGATCAAATGTCTGGAAGCTGCCTCACTGACCTCTCTTCTGTGTTTCATACTCTTTCCTCCTATGCAGATTTCAGGTCCTCTTAAAACATGGACCAGACTATATTGCACCCACTCAAAAGCATCCCACAAGCTTCTGTTACACTTAAAAATCATGGTCTGTCATCCGAGCCTATTTCCCTTACAATCTCTCACAACTGTGCTCCCATAGGCCTTGCTCACCTTCCCTGATCACTGTTGGTCCCTACCCCAAGACCATGGCATCTGCTGTGTTTCCATATCTTGGCTCCCCAATGTCATCACACAGCCATTCCTTGTCATTCAGTTTCTCATCAAACCTTCCAGTATGACCCTTCCTAACCATTCAGGCATTGTTTTCTAACTCTATTTTATTTTTTTTATAGCACCTGTTCCTACTTCCAATCCCACCAATGGTTAATTCTCTACTTGTTTCTGTCTTTATTGAAGTGAGGATTCACAGGAAAGAGAACTCACAGCTCTTGTTCACCATTGTGTGTTCAATGAGCTTATAACAGGCACTAACAAGTGTTTTTTAAGATTAGTCAGTCTCACTGAGGGTCTTGTTCTTCCTCCCCACACTCTTGATGTCAGAAATCCTAAAGGATATTATGGAGGGACAATTCTAGAGCAGAGATTAGAAGAGAACTCAGTGCATAGACAGGGGCCTGAACTTTGTGCTGCTTGACTCATACTTACCTTTTTATATTTATCAAGGAACAAAATCAATGTATTTAAAAAGATAATTGCCATTTGTTTATTTCTAAAGTTACAAAGCATAGAATAATTTTATTTATCTTTGATACAGAAACAGCTGTCCCTTAATCAACATATTGATGCTTTTTGCACAGATTTACACACACACACACACTAAAGAAGATGTGTTAAGGCCATTTTTGCCATTTTCATACACAGATGCAATGTATTTAGATACTTTTCACCATTCATCATTTTCTTGCCTTCTCTCCAAAAGGCTTCCATTTACAAAAGTATCACTCATTTCAAAAACAATCTCAGCATTACCTTTTTGCCTTTGCTGAAGAAGTTCTGTATTAAAGTGAGTTTATAACACAAAGTCACAATACCTATGTGGCTCTGATCACATAAAATAATATTGAATGAACTCCAGGAAATGGAAACAAGAGGTTATTTTCTTTGTTTTTCTCTCTTTTTCTTCTCTTTTTGTCTTGTTTGTTCATTTATCTGTCTTTGGGAGCTTAAGGGGGGGCAGAAATTGAGGGTGAAAGGGTGAAAAAATACAGGAATAGTACACACTAGACACTATTGAAAATAAACTATACAACTTGTTGGTGGGGATGGGAAGGAAAAATTGAAAGAGAGCAGGGAAGGGGTGACATTGTCTAAAAAATGTACTTATTACCTGACTTATAAAACTGTAGCCCTTCTATACATTACCTCTATAATAATAAAAAAAAGAGAAAAAACAACTTTTATGTTCGTGTTACTAATGACAGATCCCTAATGGAGCTTATACTTTTCTTCTCAATTACTGTCTAAAACAATTATTGTTATTAGTAAGAAGCTGTAAAAATGTGTTAGAATTCCATAAGTCAGATTATGAGAATGACGCTTCTTGGTCAATGTCACCCTTTCCTTTGTTCTCCCCATTTCTCCCTCTCATTTCTACCTTCAAGTTCTTCTCAGTTACTTTTATAGAAACACTGGGGGTGGGGTTCTCAACCTCTGATCTCCTCCTCTGGCAGGTTGGGTCTTTCACAGTAGATGCTGACAAGTTTGCCCTGTGTGTGCTGATGAGGATCAGTATTTTCCAGAGAGGCTAGGCTGAGGAGGAAGTAGCCTGTATACTGTGGGCAAGCACCACCCCTAAAGGTCCCTGAGAAGGACCTGGCTAAAACCTTGAAGCTCCCCATCAAGTGTTTCACTGAGTTGAGGGCTGGACACTGTGGTACAGCACTATGTTCACCACAATTCATTCATTAAAATCATAGTAGAAGTATGAAATAATTCCCCATTTTGTAGATGAGCACAACAAAGCAAGACATAGAGTAGGTGTTGTCAGGTTAGGGAAATCTTCCCCTTATCTCATATCTATGCTAGTTCTACATCTTCTGAAAAATGACATCTTATGATGCTTGTCTTAGGTTGAGTTCCATGAAGCCAACCTTGAAACAGTGGTGACAGAAGCAAGGTATTTGGAGATGTCCTCAAACAGACAATCTAAACTGTACCTTAAGGAGCTGAAAACAAAATCCAAGTTAGCAGAGGAAAGGAAATAAAGGTCAGAAATTAGTAAATTTGAATCCAAAACAATAAAAATGATCAACAGAGCTGTCTTTTTATGAAAAGATACTCAACAAAGAAACTGTAACCCCTCTGTACATCACTTTGACAATAAATAAATAAATTAAAAATAATAAAATTAAAAAATTCTAGCTAGATTAAAGAAAGAAGACTAAATAAATCAAAACAGAAGTGAAAGAAACATTACAGCAAATACCACAAAATACAAAGAATAATCAGAGACTACTGAAAACAATTAAAGACAAAAATTACACAACCAGAAGAAACGGATAAAGCATGTGAGGTGTGTACGTTTTAAAATTCAGGAATGCAGATTTGAGTAACAGATATATGCCTGAGAATGCAGAAATCACAAGGATTTAAGATAAAACATTCACTCTACATTCTGATGGCTCTGCACTCCCTTTGTTCCTATCTTCTCAGGGAGAGGGAAGATGGAGGCTGAGGATACAAACGTCTCAGAGCCAGGGGCTTCCCCATGGCCTGGGTCAGGATTCCTTCTGCCCTGCCAACCTTTCTGTTCACCCTTTCCTTGGAACCAGAAAGCTGTCATGATCTCAACTACAAAACAAATAACCACCTATTCTACACTGTTTTGTGTTTTTTCATTACCATGCCATTTCCCAGAACACCTTAGCATTTCATTTGTAATCCACTTAGGAACTGAAAGTGTTCCAGAGTCTAAAGCAGGAGGAAAGAACCCAGCTTCATATTGTTGTTTTTGTGCTGCTGCATGGGCCTGCAGAGAGGCCAGTCAGTGCTGATTTGATTATGTCACTAATGACCAATGTCTCTTTGCCAGCTTTCCTAGTGGGCAGGAGCCATCCAAACCATCCAAACCACCCACCCTCACCCCAGGCTCCCTGCTCAAGGGCAGCTGAGTGAAGGCCAGACCCAGCTGAACATCCTGTGTCAGATGCTGTGTAAGAGTGAGCGTGAAGGCTATCTCAAAGTAAAGGTTAAGGATAGGTTAGGTGTAGCTAGCTCAAGTTCCAGTTAGTGGCACAGGTAATAGACATCTGGATGTCACTGTGCTTCAGTCACTACACAGATGCTGCTGCCTGATTTATGCAGTGATCAGGGATTTTCAATGAATGTATGCAGCCTATGGTGTGTGTGTGTGTGTGAGTGTGTGAGTGTGTGTGTGTATGAAGGTTTTTTGCTTGATGGTCAGGATATCTGGGCACCTCACAAAGCATTATTGCTAGTGTGGCCATATGGAGGAAGTAGGCATTTGAATCAGCAGACAAAGTGAAGATTTCCCCTGTGTGGATGGCATCGTTCCATCCTATGCGGACACAAAATGAAGAGCAGAGGGAAATGGTGAATTTTCTCTCTCTTAGAGCTGGGATATCCACCTTCTCCCAATCTTGGATGTCAGAACTGAAAGTTCCTTAGATCTCTAACCACACAAATTACACATCTACTTCTCAGCACTTCAGTTTCAAGCTAAAGGTTTATAGCAATGATTTCCTGGGTTTTGAGGTATTTGGACTTGGAATGAAAAACATCATCAACTTCCTTGCTCTTTCAGATTGCTAATAGCATATTATGGGATTTCATGGTTTTCATAACTTCTAATCAAACAAACTTCTATTGTAATCTAAGCCCTACTGGCTCCATTTCTCTGGAGAACCCTAATACAACTCTATCAACTTTACATGTGTCACAAAATCTTCCTTCCCCTTGCCTTCCTCTGCACTCCATAGTTATTGCTGCTTCTGAGAGTTTATAGGATTTATCTTTACCACTTGTTTCAGATTATTGTGGTTGGAAAAATGTCTTCATATTGACATAACTTTATATTAACTATATCACTTTTATCCTCTGTAGCAAATGTGTTTATGATCATATTTTCCTGTAAATTTCCCAGCGCTTGACAGAGCTCTACTATTTGATTTAATAAATGGGTGAAGTATGAATAGAAGGAATTGAGGATGGGGAAAAAGGTAGGAAGGAGAGAGAATCTTATAAATATAAGTACTAAGCAAGTAAGTGTCCACTACCAAAATCCTTATTAAAGCAGTCAAAACTCTGTGCCATGCTTTGCTGCCATGCTTTCTGCACCTACTTCTAAGTACCAACTTAGTACCAACTTCTGAGGTTCTCAGCTATTTCTTTTTTTTTAATATAAACAAAATATATTTTAAATTATTATGTTTAAGTAGTTGCACAGGGGGTGTCATTTAACAAAGCTGTATATGAGTGCAATGCATCTTGATTTCTGTCATCCCTTCAACAATCTCATCCCACTTCGGCCCATCCCTTCCCTTACACCTCTCAATTTTGTGGTATATACAATGAATTATTGACTGCATTCTTCCCCCTTTCATTTTTATCAGAATTATAATGGATGCTATGGAAAACTCAAATAGTACAATTTTTTTTAGAAAGTCTAAGTCAAAGCCAAACAGAATAAGCACCAAGAAATGGGTACTTGCAAGGGATGTGGGGGACCAAGGGAAGAAGGGTAGACAATGGGCTGTTTCTTGAAGACTAATCCATAAAGCAATTTGAGAAATTGTCTTATATAGAAGAATATTAGTAACATAATAAATGTATCCTATTTACTCCAAGATAATTTCATGAAATCATATTACCTTAATCTCATTGAGCATAAATATTGGTAGTCGAGTTTCCAATTTATCCCCTAAGCATTAATCCCTTCATCTGCCCCAAAGAAAATTCTAATCTGGAATTTTGGAGGGTTCTTTTGTTGTGTTCCCAGATGATGGTACAACTTTTCAGGTCAGCATGCCCCTAAGGAGAAGAGCCTTCTTTGTGGTTCACTTAGCATTAGTTGATTGCTTCAACTTTTTGGGTCAGCTGTGCATGTTCTGTTAATTTGGTCTGATGCATCCTGAGGCAAGAGAGCATTTTCAACCTTAAAAATATAAATTTAACATGAAAGAAAACGTAGAGAAAGAAGAGGAAGATCCATGAGTAGATCCACGGAAATAGCATAATTGCACTCAACTAAGGGTAGGATTGTTGGCAACAGGAATTCTCACTGGGAGATTGAAACGGGAGAAGGTGCATGCATAGCTCAGCACAATAACAAATGTAGTCATCTTTTAGGAGAAATGTGAATTCTAAGCAAGATCCCTTTCCTACACTGTGAGGTCCCTATCCTTTTGTTTTACACTGCAGTCCTCACAGTTCCTGTTCTCTCATTGTGTCTCATTCTTGGTTAAAGCAAGAATGGCACTGAATGAATTTTCTTTCATCACCTGTTAAATTCCAGTGGCTTGAATGAGATGTCTGTAAATCAGTTTATCATGGGTAACTTTGCCTTTTGAATCTGAGCAGCTAAGCTGAGCCTTGACCCTGCCTGTGTTTAGGGGTGTGTTGCACATAGCAAAAACTAATTTTAATACTGAGAATATTCGGCCCAGCAAGAACCATTGTGGAAGTCTGATGCATCTTGAGATAGCCCAGTACATCTTTCAGTTTCTTCTAGGAGACAGGTATGTGATATTTGATTTTTGTTTTGCTATAGACAGATAACTGAGTTCATGCCTTACAAGTCACTTGAACCTGTGCTTCCCTCATAGTGTGCCTATTCTTCAAGCCCTTAGTGGTTGGTAGGGATTGGGTAGAGGAGGGAGGCTTAGGTTAGGAGGCTAGTGATAGAGACAGAGAGCAGGTGACAGAAAAGGAGATGGAAAAATAAAGAGAGCAGGATCCATGGATCTATAAAGGAAGGAGTGGAGCAGCAGGGACCCCACTGGTGCTGGGTGTTAGGTTTTTTAAATAGGTAGCCAATAAAGGAGAGCGCCAGGTGGTATTCAGGCAGGGAAGTTTATTTACTGAACTGCTGGCCTGTGTCAGAGATGATGCGTGGCTGGAGAGAAGGGGCGACCCCCATTAGGCCCTGCCCTATGTAGGGCAGGAGAGTGTGGCCAGGTGGATTAGGCTGTGAGCACCAGGAAGGGGAGGTAATTGCCTCCAGGTCTGCTTGTTACCCAGGTAACTGGGTGGAGACCTAACTGGGTGAGGGGCTTCTGCTTGGAGCCCTTCCAAGGCGGACCTTACACTGGTTGCTTCCAAGGGACCTAAACCATAGCAATAAGACTTCAATTCAACATCGCTTACAAGATAAAACCAAGGAGGAGGGGCAAGAGGGAGGAAGTGAGCGGCCCAGGGGCGGAGCAGTGGGGGGAAGGGGCAAGAGCAAGGTAGTGAGTGTCAGGGAGGCAGGACCAGGATGCCGGACTGGTTTGTGTTGGTTCTGCCTGGGACAAGCAGACCAGTGAGAGGCTCTGGGTGCCCACTGACTCTTTCTCTCTGAGGGCCCGTGGTTGGGTTCGGGCCCACAGAGCTGGTCAGGTGCACTGTGGTGTGGTGGTGGGCCTGGGCTTTGAAAGCATAGGTCCCAGCCATCCCAGAGGACCATGCAGAGATAATCATAGGCAAGAGAAGATGGTTCATAAGGAGGTTTATTAGTGGGGCCATAGTTCCCACGGGAGAGGGAGCTATACGGTGTCTGCCCCTTATCCAGGTGGCAGCTTCTCTCTGGGGGTAAAGGGGAAGTAGGTAGGTAGTGAGTAGGAGTGGTTCATTAGGTATGGGTGGATCTGGGGGCTAGTGGGAGGAGCTGAGGACCTGAGGCTAGGGAAAAGCTAACAGGCTTCCCTATACCAGTCCTGTCTGGTACCTGCAGCTGTTCTGTGTGGGGAAGCTAGGAGGGATGCTGACCCTGCGCAGATGCAGCTTGTGTGTGGAGAAGGCCGGACCTTGTGCACCGAGCTCACCAGTCAAAAGCCGCAGTAGAGCTGTGTGGCTCAAGTGGTAAAACACTGCCTTGAGCACAGAAGCTTAGGGACAGAGCCCCGGCCCTGAGTTCAAGTCCCAGGACCAGCACCAAAATAGAAACAAGGAAAGATCACCTATTAACAACTTGCTGAAAATGATACTGATACTATGAAAACTTATCTAAATTCCCGAGGTTAGTCAGAGATAGAACAACAGTGAATGCCACATGAGGGGGTATTTAGCAACATCAACTGAAAAATGAGATTGGAGCGATAACTGTTTAACAACTCTGAAGAGGAAAGGGAGAAAAGAAGATACCAAAAGGAAAAAAGATGCCTTAGGAGATACAAGCAGTCTCTGCAATTGGGTGTTGAAGGAGAGGAAAAAAAAGTATTTTAAAATTTACTGTCACAATGAACACACTTTGTAAATTGACTACTTGATGAAATAAAGGAATTATTGCTGCTACTATATAATGTAGCAACAGTATCGATTTTCTGAAGAGAACTTACCTTTGGAGATACACATGGAAATATTTATAGGTAATTATGAGATTCTTCACACTCTAATAGGAAAGTAGATGTTAAAGAATAAAAAGATTTGACGATGGTTGAGAACTGCGAAAGCTGGAGTCACTATACCTTGTTCTCTGCTTTGTATATGCTTAAATATTTGGAAAGCTGCCTATCAACTGAGAGAAGGTAAATCATCACCCCACTTAACAGAGAACAGTGGTGCTGCTGGCTGACCTTCCTGATGCCTGCAAGCTGAGGAGGGCCTCTGCAGCTCCTGCTCTCTGTCACCTTGCATAGTGGAGGCTTAGCCTCTTCCTCAGGTGTGGGGATGGGGAAAGGGTGGTAATCACCTTTCCTGCAGGAATCTCTGTCTTTTTTCCTGAGGGACTGGCTGACCTGGACACCTCCTGTAGGGGTGTCCTTCCCTGGGGACTTGCTGACCCGGCACACCTCCCTCCCAGGAGTCCCCTTCCCTGGGGATTCACTGACCCTGCACACTTCCCTCCCAGAGGTCTCCTTCCCTGGGGACTCACTGACCCAGCACACCTCCCTCCCAGGGGTCTGTGGGGATAGGGTTGTGATTGCCCCTAGACTGTGTCATCATGTTTAAAGGCCCTGTACTCTTCCTGATGGTAATATGGCCCCTGCTAGGGTGACCCAGACCCTCGGGTGGTCTGTTCTGTGTGGATCACCTCTCAAGAGCAGTACAGTGATGGAGGGTTAGGTCTGTGGAGAATATTTGGTGGAGTTGCTGGTACCCTGAGGTACCAGTTTCCTTTTTGTGGCAGGGCCTCATGTGCCCCCACAGAAGGATTCTGACTTTGTTTCCTGACCTGTGTGTATACTGGGATAGGTATCAACTGTCTGTTTCTGCTTCTAGAAGGCCATGGGCAGCTCTCCATCCAGGGTCTTCCTGGTCTTTGGCACCTGTAAATGTCTGCACCCAGGTACAGACTACTGAGCTAGGGCTGGGGAGCAGAGAGGGACTTGAAGGGACTCCAGTTCCTGGACTGAGACCAAGCTGACATCTTGGGGATATAGAGCCTTGTGGGTATTGGTGATACTTCAGCAATGGATTTGGACATGAAAAGAGCTTCCTAGAGAAGAGCAGGCTGCAGTTGTCAGAGTGGGTCCTAGCATGCTGCCTGAATCCTTACCTGTACCCTGTCGACTGCTTCAGGCCTGGGCAGGGACCAATAGAGCCTCTCTACAGCCTTCCAGGAACACCTGGCCAGGAACCTGGGAGGCCATCACACTGCTTACCTATAGCCAGTGCACCCCTGGCAGTCCTCGGTCCTGGATGAGGAGGAAGGCACTGGGCCTGCCCACCCAGGGGTTCCTGAGCTCCGAGGATGGTGTGTTGCAGCAGAGGGCAGGTATGGGGTGGGGCAGAGGAGGTGGGAAGCTCTCTGTCTGCCTGCCCCAGGAGGACTGGATCCTTTCTCCCACCAGGCTGTCTCCTCCAGAGTCAGAGGGAGGCAGCAGTGACTACTGCATTTTAGGCTGCTGTGGTGAGTTCCATCTGTCTGTGTTCCTCAGAAACATGGAGAACCCCAGGCCCTTTCCAGGCCTGTGGTCTTTCCTATATACAGCAGATCCCAGAAACCCAGCAAAGGGCTACTTGTGAGGAAGCTGGCCACAGTCAGAGGTGTAGACTGCTTGAGGACTCAAAGCACATTTGCTCTCTTCCATTCTGGGCAGGCAGCAGGCTCTCCTGAAAGTTCCAGAACTCTGACCTGGCTAGCTGCTTCATGTTCATATTGAGGAAAGTGGATTATGCCCCTGTTGCTGAGTGTTGGTGGGCTTGGGCCTTCTGAGAAGGATCACTTGCACAGTGTACAGAAGCCCTTCTGTTGATGGAGTAGGAGCCACTCATCAATCCTCAGTTCTGTGGGGAAGCGTCCCTACCCCTAACATCATGACACCCAGCCTCTTTCCTCCCTTTCCACCCCAGGCCTGTCTGAGAAGGGTGTGGATACACATCTGTTCTATGCTCCCCCCTTTAAAGGCCCAACCAGGGCTCTATGGACACAGGTGAGATGCCATGACCAGGTGGAACAGCCTTGTCATGCATCTTCCTGAGTCACATTCCCAACTGAGTTTACAAGGGATATCTTGGCTCTTCCAAAGTATAGATGACCAAGCTCTGGGTCCTGCTGATGCAGCATTATCAGGGTAGAGGCTCACCAGATTCAGAAAGTTATACCTCTTACTTGTCTTAATTTTCCCACTGCCCCTGAGATTGAGAGCTGTGACCAGGGATGGCAGACAGACTGAAACAACCCCTGGCGGTAGCCATGGCCTGTGAAGGGCCCTGCTTCCCACGAAACCGTGTTGGGTGACCTTGAGGAAGGCACCCATGGTCTGGAGAGAATGTAGAAAGAATAACATTTATGTGTTGTTTCCCTAGGGTTGCTATGACAAGGCACTGCACACTGGGAGCTATGGAGATCTTCTTTCATAGCTCTGAAGTCCAGCAGTGTGAAAGCAAGGTGTATTTTAGGCCACATTCCCTTGGGAAGTGCAAGGGCATGGTGTGTTCCAGGTCTTGTCCAGGTTTCTAAACCTGTGAAGGAATAGTGTAGTTTCTAGAGTAAGTCCCCTGTGTGCAGTTCTGTGATTGAGTTTCTACTTTTTTTTCCCCAGTCCTGGGCCTTGGACTGAGGGCCTGAGCACTTTTTGCTTCTTTTTGCTCAAGGCTCGCAGTCTGCCACGTGATCCACAGTGCCACTTCTGGCCGTTTTCTATATATGTGGTGCTGAGGAATTGAACCCAGAGCCTCATGTATATGAGACAAGCCCTCTTGCCACTAGGCCATACTCCCAGCCCCAGTTTCCACCTTTTAAGGGGCACAATAATAGTGGTTTAGGGAGTGGGAGTGAGGGAACAGAAGACACTGTACACAAGAAGTGGCTTAGGGATGACCCTAACAACACTTGCCAAGAGCCCATTTCTGTATATGGTCACATTCATAGGTACTCAGTGGTGAGAACTTCCACATATGAATTTAGGGGACACACCCATTACAATGCCACTGCTGGTGGTCCCTACCTTTAGTTTCCTTCCTGGGAACCCAGGCAGATCCCTGCTTTCCCTTACTACTGGACTTTGGATGATACAGTGATAATTCAGTGAGTGCTGGGGACATTGAAGTTTGGAACAGGATCAGACAGAGCCTAGCCTGTCTCTGGGCACTGAGACATTGGGATTCTTCCTTGGGGCTTCAAGTTTCCCTGTGACCTGGGCAGAAAGTAGTTGTAGCTACAGGCTCCCTAAGGCCAAAGCCTTTCCTAGATAAGGTAGGCATTGCTCTTGTGATCTGCAGAGATGGCAGAGTTTCCTGGTGAACCTCAGTGGCCAGATCCTGGTCGGTGGGAGCAAGGCATGCCCAGAATAGGTCTTTAGCATGCAGAGTGGGAGAGGTATGGGCAGAAGAGAGGAGCAGCCATCCTCATGTGTAACCAAGTGTAAGACACCAGTGTGGATCCACTTCCGCAGCCACACAGACACCTGTGGCCTCCTTTGCTCCCATGAGGCAGGATGCAGAAGGAGATGTGTCAACACGCATTTTAGCCATAAATGATGCCACGTCGACTGGCTGTTTACTCATTTCCTGAAAAAAGGTTATGAATGATCTTACTCAGTTAAAATGTCTCTTTTGACCTTAGTTTTAAAGGGACTCCATCTCTTAGATGAGAAATGGGGCTCTGTTTCTCCCACAGATTTTCCTTATTTTCTGGCTGAAGTATAAACTCTCCATCAGTTCACATGATACAGAAGGACTTCAACACTGTAGTGATGCACACTGTCCATGTTGAGTGTCTATTTGTCTTAGATACTTTACTTGTTTCCATCAAATTGCTGTTGTGCATAATGTTGCTAAACATTTATATATTCACACATGTCTGTGTGAATGTTTTCACTTGTATCAGTTTATGTAGGAATGGAATTGCTGGATCCTTTGGAAATTCAAGTGTTAGCATTTGTTTCACATGTACCAAATTGTTTTCCACAGTTGGTGCATAATTTCACATTTCTATGAACAATGTCCATCTCTTTATATTTTCTCACCAATACTTGATCATTTTTACATGTTTTTTTCTGTTTCTGAAGTGATGTCTTATGGTTTTGACTCTTCTCTCATGGGTAATGATGATGAATGAGTTTTTCTTTTTGGGGGCGGGGTAGGTTTTCACTGTTTGGCCTTGAACTCATGATCTCCAAGGCACACCAGATGGCTGCAACCAACCAAGAGAGCATGGCACAACTTGATTGTGGGGTCCTGCTCACCTTTGGGGTTGCTAGGGTATATGAAGGCATGTGTGAAGCCACTGGTGTTGGAGGGTGACTGAATCTGTGCAGAGAGGCTTTCCATGTCCATCTACAGAGACATGGAGGTGCAGGCTCACAGTATCTGGCTCTAAGGAGATGCTGTCCATCTTGAGCACACCTACACAAGGGCATCCATGAGCGTCTAGCCTCTACTGGTACCCACTGAGCACTGGAGCTTCAGAGGCTAAACAGCAGCTGTCAGGAAAGGTCACGGTGATGTTTGGGCTGGACCAACCTGAAGCCTGGAGATTAGTAGGTGACAGAAAATCCACTAGCCATCAAAGAGAAGTCTGATAAGTTGAACTTCTTCAAAGGAAACCAGTACAAACCTCCTAAGATTTCCAAGACAAGCTGCCAAATTTTCCAGAGACAAAGCACCCAAGATAGGCTGCCAAACTCTTCAGAGACAAATCACCCGTTAACTCTGAAGTACGGCGATTCAATAAATTTATAATAAACCATTGAATGACCTGAGAGATACACAGTCCAAAGATGTGAACAAAGAAAGAAATGTAACTACTTGTTGAAGCTCCATAGTTTATTGTAGGTATTAGTAAGGAAACTGCCCAGTAGTTCTGAGTTCATCTACCATTTCTACATTCTAAATTACATTTTAGGGTTGGCTATTGAATCCTGGCTACTCACACGTGCTAGCCAAGTCTTCTTGAATGACTTTTACATTTAGTTAATTTCTACATTCTCAGTGCAAAATTTGGAAAGCTATTGTAGAATTAAAAGAGATGTCTTATGCTGTGACCCATTCATTCTACCTTTAGGTATTTCCCCAATAGTTGGTCTATGCTCTGTGCTCAGTGACTCCCTCAGTGCTTCAATGAGAAGGCACCCAAGAGAATATCAGTAGGAACCTGTGCAAATTGTCCATACAGAGTCAGAGTGGGGCTCTATGGTGCTGTCCCAAGTGTTAGGGCACCCTCTGCTGTTTACTTGGCAAATGACAGGTGTGACATGTGAACATGTGTGGAACAGTGTTTTTTTTTCGTTTTTTTAAAAATTCTGTGTGTGGGTGCTGTTGATAAGGATTGAATTTAGGACTTGGGTGCTGTTCTTTAGCTTTTCTACTTAAGATTGTGCTGTACTGCTTGAGCCACAGCCCGTCTTCTGGCTTCATTTTGTCCAAGTGTGTGTGTGTGTGTGTGTGTGTGTGTGTGTGTGTGTGTGTGTGTGTGTATTTGTTATTTTGTCTCCGTGTTTTCCAGCATGAATTTTATCTTTAAAGATCTCCTTACTCTGTTTCTAGAGTATTATTTGGACAAGCAGGGATGAGGTCAGAGTGAGGGAAGGAAGAAGGCAGGGAGGGAGAGGGAGAGTACAGGTTTTTCATTCTTTTTTGTAGTTTTTGAGGGAGCATGATGCTCCAAATAAACTAATCTTGGATGGAAGCTTTTTGTGAAGTTAGCATTTGTTGCCTATGAATGCCTGGCCATTGTTTTCCATGGCTGTTTGCCTGTCTCCCTGTTTTAAATTTTTGAAAGAAATACTGGTTGATGAAGTCAGGAGAAGATTTAATGTTTTAATTTAAATTCATCCTTCACCAAGTAGATTGCTGTAAAGGTCTAACAGAGACCCTTGTGATAAAAAAAAAGGTATTTCCCCGTTCTATCTGGAAAATGGAATACTCAACAAACACCAATAAAAACCCAGCCTGTTTATTCTTGTTTAGTTTTCCTCTCTTGTCTTGTTTGTCCTCCTCCCTGTTCTCCCTCCCCTTGCCCCCTCATCTGCCAAGCCTGATGGTGACAGTAATCTGGGATGCATGGAAGTGGCCATGTGATGCACCTAGCCGCCATCCCTAACAAGTGACCGCCGAAGCTCCAGGCCTGCTTGTGCCAGTGGGTTCCACAGTTCTAGGGGCAGCAGAGACCCTTAGAGCCTTTATAAAATACTCCATTTCTTAACTGGTAATTACAATAAGACTTAAAATGTTTAGACTGAGATATAGTCTTATTTTCTATTTTTCACTACACAAATGAGCCACCATCTTCTGAAGTCCATATGTTTCACTTAGCTCAAAAGAGCCATAAGGTCCTCTGTGGGCTCTCTCTCTCTCGACTTCCCCTCACTTGGGGGGGGAAGGGGCTTATCCGCCCCTTCCTGGGTGGTCCTTTATCGCTCTCACATGGGAGCGATGGCCACAGGTAGGCTCGTCTCTCTCTCTCTCTACTTCCCCTCGCTTGGGGGGGGAAGGGGCTTGTCCACCCCTTCCTGGGTGGTCCATTATTGCTCACGAGGTCATTCTCTCTACCTGTCCTGAACTCTGGGGTCTATAAGCACAATGCAATTTCCAATCCATCCCCAGTGCAGTGGCTATTCCCTGACTTACTTTTGAGATGAAAGCCGGTCTGTTGTCCGACCCAATGGTAGATGGGAAGCCATACCTGGGTAGGATTTCTTCCAGGATCTTCTTAGCCACTATATTCGCAGTCTCATGCTTTGTTGGATAGGCTTCAACCCATCCTGAAAAGGTGTCTACAAAAACTAGCAAATATTTGTATCCAAATTTTCCAGGTTTGATTTCTGTGAAATCTACTTCCCAATATACGCCTGGCCTATCCCCACAGAGGCGAGCTCCTGTAGTCATGCTTTGTTGATTGGGGGCATTGGTAAGCTGACAGGCCTTGCACCTTTTAACAATATCTTCAATAAGTTGATTTCCTTGTCTAATTTTCACTTTGGAGTATCGGAGTAAGTTCTGCATTCTTCGGGTTCCCATGTGAGAATCCCGGTGGATTCTTTTAAGGATCCCCTTACCCAGCCTTTGTGGCAAGATAAGTTTCCCTTCACCAGTTTTCCACCAGTCATCGTTTCCTTCTCTGTCTGGGGTTTTGTGGGCCATGGGAATTTTTTTTTATCCACTCCAAGTCTTCTTGGGAATACTGGGGTACAGGAGGCAAAGCTCGTGGTCCTGGATCTACTAGAGTCAATACTTCTGCTCTGGGCTGGAGGGCTGCTTCCTTAGCTGCCTGGTCAGCCAGATTATTCCCTCTAGTCACCGAATCAACTCCCTTTTGATGACTCAGACAGTGCATAATGGCAATCTTTGCTGGTTCCCATAGGGCCCGGATGAGGCTTAAAATCTCCTGCCTGTTTCTAATGGCCTTTCCTTCAGCTGTCAGTAGCCCCCTTTCTTGGTAGATGGCTCCATGGACGTGTACGGTGGCAAAAGCGTACCGGCTGTCTGTATAGATATTTAGTCTCATTCCTTTTCCCATCTGTAAAGCTTTTGTTAGTGCCACTAGTTCTGCTCTTTGTGCAGAAGTCCCCTGAGGGAGTGCCTCTGCCCACACTATCTCAGTGTCCGTAGTAACCACCGCACCTGCATACCTTTTTCCATCCCGAATGAAGCTGCTGCCATCGGTGAACCAGGTGTGCTCGGCATGTGATAGCGGTAAATCCAGCAAGTCTGGCCGGAGGCTATGTGTTTGGGCCAAGATCTGCTCACAATCATGCAGGGGCGCTTCCAGATCCGGATCCGGCAGCAGAGTTGCTGGGTTTAATGCTGTTGGTACACAGAAGCTGATACGTGCCGGGTTAAGTAACAAGGTTTGGTAATGGACCATGCGGACATTGCTCATCCATTGGTCGGGCGGTTGTTTTAGCCCCCCCTCTAGAGCATGTAGAGTGGCCACAGTCAGATTCTGTCCCAGAGTCAACTTATCTGCATCTTTTACCAAGAGGGCTACTGCAGCTATTATTCTTAAGCACGGAGGCCACCCAGCAGCGACAGGATCCAATTTCTTTGACAAGTAGGCAACCGGTCGTCTCCAGGGCCCAATTGGCTGGGTGAGCACCCCTTTTGCTATTCCTTTCTTTTCAGCCATGAACAATGTGAATGGTTTATTCATGTCAGGTAGGCCTAAGGCTGGGGCTTCTAGAAGACTTTTCTTGATTGCCTCAAAGGCTTTTTGCATCTGCTCAGTCCAATGAAATTCTGGGAGGTTTTTGGTGGCTTCATATAGAGGCTTGGCCATCTCACTGAACGCAGGTATCCACAGCCGGCAAAAACCCGCTGTTCCCAGGAACTCTCTGACTTGCCTCGCTGACTTAGGCACAGGAATTTTTAGCACAGTCTCTTTACGTGCATCTGACAGCCAATGCTTGCCCTCTTTTAATATGAAGCCCAGATAGGTAGGTGACTTCAGGTTTACAAATTTGTGCCTTTTTAGTGGAGGCCCTATAGCCCAAATTGCCAAGAGTCTTTAAGAGCCTAGCTGTTCCCTTTAGACAACTATCCTTGTCTGGAGCAGCTATTAACAAATCATCTACATATTGCAATAGACTTATTTAAGTATTTTGGGAGCGGTACTCACTCAGGTCTTCATGTAACGCCTCATCAAAGATTGTAGGCGAATTCTTGAATCCTTGAGGCAACCTGGTCCAGGTCAATTGACCGCTTATCTCGATTTCAGGATTGTGCCAAGTAAATGCAAAGTAGCTTTGGCTCTGTGAGGCTAAGGGCAGGCTAAAGAAAGCATCCTTTAGACCCAACACAGTATACCACACATGGCTCGTTGACAGGGAGCTCAGCAGGGTATATGGGTTTGGGACTGTTGGATGAATGTCCATTACTCTCTTGTTAACTTCTCTCAAGTCTTGCACTGGTCTGTAATAATTGGAATTAGACTTTTTTATAGGCAACAATGGAGTATTCCAGGCTGACTGGATGGGCTTCAGAACTCCTAAATCTAACAATTTTCTGATGTGAGGAGTGATCCCCTTCTTTGCTTCTAGTGACATAGGGTACTGGCAAACTCTTACTGGGTCAGCCCCGGCTTTAAGTTCCACAAAGATTGGAGGATGATGTTTTGCCAGTCCCATTCCCCCAGTTTCTGCCCATGCTTGGGGAAATGCCCGTAGCCACTCATTTTCTGGAGACTCAGGCTTGAGATGCTGGTATAGCCTATACTCTTCTTCTAACTTGCTACTTATTAGTATACTAACAGGCTTTTCTCTTGAGTTCGTCACAGAAGCCCCACTGCCTGTGAACTGTATCTGAGCTTTCATTTTCGTTAAGAGATCACGTCCAAGCAATGGATAGGGGCAGTCAGGGATGACTAAAAACGAGTGGGTTACCTGGCCCACTCCCAAGTCCACTGTTCTTCGAGTACTTCATTTATAGGGTTTAGTGCCCATCGCACCTTGGACCCATGTTGTTTTAGTGGACATCGGCCCTCTCAGGGCTAGTAATACTGAATTTTCTGCTCCCGTATCTACAATGAACATGACTGGATTCCCCTCCACTTTCAATGTTATCCTGGGCTCAGGGAGGGGATCTGAGCCCCGACTCAGTCACTGTCCTCAGCCATCTCTAAGGTTGACAACACTCTTGATCCTACTTTATGTTTTTCCTCCTTTTTCTGGGCTACCTCTGGGCAGTTTTTTTTTTTTTTTTGCCAGTCCTGGGCCTTGGACTCAGGGCCTGAGCACTGTCCCTGGCTTCTTCCCGCTCAAGGCCAACACTCTGCCACCTGAGCCACAGCGCCCCTTCTGGCCGTTTTCCATATATGTGGTGCTGGGGAATCGAACCCAGAGCTTCATGTGTAGGAGGCAAGCATTCTTGCCACTAGGCCATATTCCCAGCCCCTCTGGGCAGTTTTTGATCCAATGCCCCTCCTTCTTGCAATAGGCACATTGATTCTTCCCCACCCTTGATTGGGGTTTGGGCTCCTACTCCTTACATGGAGAGGAGGACTGTCTAAAGTTTCCTGCCTGCATAGAGGTCAGGATTTCCCTGAGTTCCTTCTTGTATTGTGCCTGTTGTTGTTCCAAAATCCTAGCCAGACTCCTTTCCTGTCTTTGTTCTCCTGTTTCTCTCTTATTATAAACCTTTTCCGCCACTGCTACTAGATCCCTAACAGATTTTTTCCCCAAGCCTTTCTAGAGCCTGCAATTTCCGCTTTATGTCCGGTGTGGCTTGATTTATGTAGGCAAACAATCATCTGAGCAGATTCCTGGGTCTCAAGATCATACGGGGTGTATTGACTAAAGGCTTCCATAAGCCGCTCAAGGTATGCTGCCGGACTTTCACTTTCTCCCTGTCTGATATCATAAACTTTGGCCATATTGGTAGGTCGTCGAGCCGCCGCCTTGAGACCTGCCAGCAGAGCCTGGCGATAGACAAGGACTCGCTCCCTATCTTCAGCCATATTGTAGTCCCATGCTGGTCGGGTCTCAGGAAAATAGGTAGCAATCAAGGCAGGATCCGTGACGGGTGCTCCGTTGGGGCCGGGGATAAGTCTCCGGGCCACTTCTTGGATACGACCTCTCTCCTCAGTGGTGAAAAGGACCTGTAAAAGCTGGCTACAATCATCCCAAGTGGGCTGGTGAGTGAAAAGTATGGTTTCAAACAAGCGAATTAAGTCCCGAGGTTTCTCAGGAAAGGGGGCATTTTGGGCACGTCAATTGTAAAGATCACTAGTAGCAAATGGCCAGTATTGGAATTGTTGTTGACCATCTGCATCCACAGGACTTATAGGGCGTAGGGGAAGGGCAACAGAATTATGAAGAGATGTAATTCTTTGGCGCTGGCGAGTTGATTGAGCGGGGCCCTCCAGGGCAGAGAGCACAGCTGAAACATCTTCCTCAGAGTCCTCCTCTTGGAGAGTTAACTGGGGTGGGGCGTATGGAGGGGGAAGCATTTCCTCATCCGTGCTTCCTCCCTGGAAGACAGGTGGATATAATTTCTTCTCTCCCCTCTTAGGTTCTCTATTGTCACCCTGTGTCTTTTGTGTGAATATTGGGGTAGGGGAAGGAGTGGAGGAGGGAGTTGGTAAGAAAGGCCGAACCCAAGCTGGAGTGTCCCTGTCAACTAGTTCCCTCCAGGTGTCTATATAAGGAATCTGGTCTATATAGCCTGAACGAGGGGCTTCGATTAGGCTTTGTAAGGTACTGATCTTAATGATGTCAAAGCTTCCCTCAGGTGGCCAATTTGCTCTCTCAAGGGTGGGCCATTCTGACTTGCACAGGGTAAACCATTTTTCCGTCTTAAGTGCCACACTTCGGTTCTGAGCTATCTCCTTGATCTCCCTCCAGTGAGCTAGAGTAAAATCTAGGGGGCTAGATGGAGGTCCCCAAGATAGAACGTTATCCATAGCTCTGATCAGATGTTTAGTCCAAAAGGCTACAAAAGAAAAGAAACCAAAACAATACAGAAGGAAAAAAACATAGGCAAGATCAAGAACAAGAAAAACTGGAGATTTCCCAAGTTGGCCCACACATCCTCCTGCAAGGATGCAGAAAGAGTGAATTCAAGTTGAAAGTGGGGCTCCAGAGATCCCCCTTTAAGGGTGAGGAGTCTGGGACATCCCCCAGTCTCCCCAGGATTGTCGAGTAAGTGCATCTGCTTCGACAACCCCTTCAAGAAATAAGCAAAAGCAAGACAAACAAATAGGCACATTACAGGACAAGACAAATGAACAGGGCTGTTTTCTTACCTTCGGAGTCTGGGCTCTCGGGGGTCTCTGGGGCTATCCTGGACGAAACCCCAAATGTTGTGCCAAGTCACGAAACCACCACCAAGACCACCGAGACTCAGACATTCCGAAATGCAAAAGCAAGGCAAGGCTTTATTTAAGCGAGCCTGCAACTCGGGCCTCGTCCTACCCACCAATACAGCGGAGGCTAGGAGGGAGCCATGAGCTGTGATTACACAGGGCTTATAAAGGCAAAGAACAAGGTTACAACAATCAGCTGTTCAAGCAAGCAAGATTAGGACACAGGTACAAATCTGATTGGCTCAGGGTTCAATTCTAAAATTGGGTTCACGTGGTAAAATGGGGTTCACGTGGTAAAATGGGGCCTGACTTCAAAGTCTGGCACTTCAGTATTATCATATAAAAAAGGGACAGGAAAATGTACAGAAGTTAAAAATGCTTCTGAGTCTTAAGAGTCATGTACTACATAAACAAGATTCAGAGGGAAGGGTGACATTACAGTAGCTGCGTGCATCAGGTTTTAAGATATTTTTGCTGTAATGATTACTTTTTATAATTAAAATGACACAGAAGTGTTAATTTATTTAAGAAAAAGTAACTTAGAAATGCAATACTGAAATTTTGGCCTGAAACAGACCACAGCAAATTTTTGTCTATTTTTTGCTTTTGCTGATAAAGTGTCATTTTAGTATTAACATTTTAAGGTTAAAATGTATGTACAGAAATATTTGTAACTGTATATGAACTTCATTTTGACTGAATTTTCTCTTTCAAAAGTACAGAAATTTAATGCTTTACAAAGTTAAAAACATATTTGCAACAAAGAATATATATATATATGTAATTAAGAATGGATATCCAGAAAAGTTACCCTTTAAAAACATAAAAATAAAATAGAATTCTCATTTTTTCTATTAATTTTCTATAGTCCAAGGCCACTGGTCTCTTTAATGCAATTGCCAAAAATTTGTGGATAACTTACAAGGCATGTTTTACACGGAAAGCATGAAAGTTTTGGAAAAATAATTTTAAAAGTAAGCCATGACAGAGCTGGTGCCCTGAGGCGGGAGTGGCCTTTAATCCTAGGTACTCAGGAGACTGGGATCTAAGGATTGTGGTTCAAAGGCAGCCCCAGCAGGAAAGCCAATGAGAATCTTAGCTCCAAGTAATCACCTAAAAGGTGGGGAGGGAGCTGCAGCTCAAATGGTAGAGTGCTAGCCTTGAGCAGAGAAGCTCAGAGACAGTGCCTAGGACCTGAGTATAAGCCTCAGCACTGACACACACACACACACACACACACACACACACACACACACACACACACACAAGCCAGGAACTTTCTGGGCAGTTTTGGGGCTCAACAAATTGGCAATGAAACATGAAAATGAGATTGCATCAAACTGAAAAGTTTCTGCGCAGCAAAAGACATAGTTACTAAGCTAAAAAGGCAGCCTACAGCATGGGAGATCTTTATCTTTTGATAAGAGCCTAATATCCAGAATATACAAGCAGCTAGCCCCCCCCCATTAATTGCCCAATGTGAAAAAGGGTTAAATAGAGACTTATCAGAAGGAAAAGTAAGAATGGCCTCTTTACACATGAGAAAATGTTCAACATAAAGAAAATGCAAATCCATAAAGAAAATGCAAATCAAAACTGTATTTATTGGGAAAAAATGAAGAGGGAGTAACACTGTTCGACAAGAAATGTAGTCATTACCTTATGTAACTGTAACCCCTCTGTACATCACCTTTACAGTAAAATTTTTTTACAATACAATTTAATTAAATAAAAAAACTATATTTAGATTTCATCTCACACCACTTAGATTGGGCAGCATAGAGAAGACGAGCACTAAAAAATGTTGGTGGGGATTCTGGGGGGAAAAGGAATCCTGGTGCACTGTTGGAGGGGATATAAAATAGTGAAACCACACTGGAAGTCACTTTGAAGATTCCTCAAAACACTAAATATAGAACTTCCCTATGACCTAATGATAGCACTTTGGGGCATCTACCTAGAACATTGCAAGTCAGGATATGGTAAAGACACTTGAACATGCATACTCCTTATGGCACTATTCATGATAGCCAAGGCATGAAACTAGACCAGATGCCCTATAATGGATCAATGAGTCAAGAAAATAAGATATTTGGATACAGATAGATAGATATGTAGATACAAATTTTACTTATCTGCTAGAAAGAAAAATATTATATCATTTGCAGGGAAACAGATAGACCTAGAAAAATTATGGTAAGTGAAGTAAGTCAGGTGCAGAGAGACAAACATCACTTTTTATTGTTGGTGGTGGTCATGGGTCTTGAACTCAGGTCCTTGGCACTGTCCCTGAGCTTTTTCACTCAAGGCTAGTGTTCTATTATGAGCCACATCACTACTTCCAGTTTTCTAATAGTTAATTGGAGATAAGAATCTCATAAAAATACAGCGGGAGACCCCACGGACACAAGACAGGGTGCGGACCAAGACACACACCGGCAGCGATGAGAAGTTCGGGTCCACACCGGATTCGGACAAGGGAACCCAGCGCGGCAGAAAGAGGGATCCGGGGAAGCCACCACGACACTTCGCCAACCCCTGAAGGGCCAACGGCTGCGCGGGACACACACACAGAGCAGCAACTGTGAGTGCCCCATTATCCCCTCCCCCAACGGGAGACCAGCTATCAGAGACCCAAGCCCGACAAAGAAGCTAGATCTCCCTCCCTCCCCCTCCCCACCCCAAGGGAACAAAGAATCCCCAAATCAGGTGGGAAGCTCCCATCAGGCGCTGGGAAGTCAGTTTAGCAGGGGAAGGGCGGAGTAGCCCCAAGGCCCCACAGGTTCCTGAACTGGCAGAACCGGCCCCGCCCCTTCCCAACAGGGGCCGGGAGACGGCCGGCTGTGCAAGCCCCACCCGAGGCGCCTGGAGCTCGAAGACTCTTACAACTAAAATCACAGGCGCTGGTGGGCAATACCAGCCAGCAGGGTCACCTGAGCCTGATCACGTCCCCCCTCTCACAGCGGAGGCGAGGCCTGAGGGTGCCAAGCCACACCCGGACAGTCGATCCCACTGGGCCCCACACATACCGCCTCCCCCAATGGACTCGCGGGAGGGCGCAAGCACAACCCAACAACCCAGGACTCGCTCTGGGAGGCATATCCCGCTAAAGTGCCTGTTGTAGTGGACGCACAGTGCACAGGAGGGTGGGGCCCCCGGCGACAGCGCCCGCTCTGGTAGTCGCACCCTGCACTGGTGGGCAGGGCCACAGCGGCAGCACCTGCTGCCGTAGACACGCCTACACAGGAGGGAGGAAAGAGCTACAAACCAAACCTGAGAAGCCATCCACAGATCTCCAGATGCACAAATCACAAAGAAACATAACTCAGTTCATCAAAGGGCAAGCCAACTCGCCAGCTCCAAAAAGCAGCACGACTGAAGAGGAGATGGAGACTAAAAAAGCAAATGAGGCCATGTTAACAGGAATGATCGAAAGCATCAGAAATGAAATCAGAAAACAATTCCAGGAGTTTAGAGCGGAAATCTGGAAGGACACCCAGGAAGCCAAGAAAGAAATGGAAGCAAAAATGGATACAATGTAAGCCTCGTTTAAAGAAATGGAAGCAAAAATGGATACAATGCAAGCCGCCTTTAAAGAAAATCTCCACATCCTGAGAATTGAAATGCATGAAAAAATAGATTTAAAATATAACTCTTTAAAGGAAGAAATTTCCACGATCAGAGCTGATATGACAACCATAAATAGCTCTCTGACATCCATAAACTCCTCAATTGAAACCATAACACAAAGAGTGGACCATATGGAATCCAGAATCTCTCGCCTGGACGATGAAGCAGCTGACAACAACCAGAAAATGACCACACTCCAAGAAAAGGTGAAGCTTCAGGGAAGACTAATCCAGGAACTAATGGACAAAGACAAGAGATATAATCTGCGCATAATCGGAATAGAAGAAGGAGCCGAATACCAGAATAGAGGGCTTAATCATGTTCTCAATAAAGTTATTGCAGAAAACTTCCCCAATCTCACAGGGGACCCCATCCAGGTAACCGAAGCCTATAGGACACCTGGCATGCCAGACCCCAGGAAAACCACCCCAAGGCACATAATATTCAAGACTACAGACCTCAAGATTAAAGAGCAAATTCTGAATTCAGCCAAAGCAAAGAAGGAAACTTTTTTCAATGGGAAGAGGATTCGAATAACATCCGACTTATCCACACAAACTTACCAAGCTCGAAGTGAGTGGAAGAACACCATCCAAGTACTTCAGAATAACAATTTACAACCTCGGATCAAATATCCAGTGAAATTGGAGTTCACATTCAAAGGGAGAACCAGATCTTTCCACACCAAAGAGGAGCTAAAGGAGTATGTGAATAAAAAAACCATCCCTACAGCGAATATTAAGAGGGGAACCCCACCCAACAGAGATCGTAAAAGACACACAGACAGAATCAGAAAGAAACTTCAATAGCCAAAGTCCAGCAGAAAGACCAGCTCACTAAAGACAAGAAAAAAAAAAGAGCAAAAAGCAGCCCAACAAGAAAATGGAAGGAGAAAAA
Source organism: Perognathus longimembris pacificus (assembly GCF_023159225.1). Classification (NCBI taxonomy): domain Eukaryota; kingdom Metazoa; phylum Chordata; class Mammalia; order Rodentia; family Heteromyidae; genus Perognathus; species Perognathus longimembris. The sequence goes on from NC_063162.1 coordinate 154,834,104, forward strand.
ACACCCTTATCCTTGATCTCTTTAAATATAAATGGCTTAAACTCCCCGATAAAGAGGAGCAGACTGGCAGAATGGACTCGCAAACAAAAAGTTGACATCTGCTGTCTACAAGAGACCCACCTTACAGCAAGGGACAAAAACAGGCTTCGAATGAAAGGATGGAGCAAGATCTACCAAGCAAATGCACCCACCAAAACGGCAGGTGTAGCCATTCTGATCTCAGACAAGCTGGACTTCTCTTTAAAGTCCACTCAAAAAGACAAAGAAGGACACTACATATTAATACAAGGAAAAATCCAGAATCAAGAAATCAATGGTGATAAATGTATACTCACCGAACAAAAGAGGCCCTACATATGTCAAGCAAATTCTCACAGAATTACAGAGCAAGATAGACGCAAACACAATCATAGTGGGTGACTTTAATACTCCTCTCTCTCCAAGAGACAGATCCAACACCCAGAGGATTAGTAAGGGAGCTGAGGACCTAAATAACACCATTTCCCAAATGGATCTAACAGACCTATATAGAACCTTTCACCCTACAGAGACCCAATACACCTTCTTTTCAGCAGCCCATGGATCATATTCCAAAATAGACCACGTCATAGCCCACACAAAGAACCTCAGCAAATACAAAAGTATTGACGTCATCCCATTTATTATATCTGATCACAGTGGATTAAAGGTAACCCTCAACAACAAAGGAAACCACAGACACTATACACACTCTTGGAGGCTAAACCCCACGCTGCTATCTAACACTTGTGCCACAGACCAAATTAAAGATGAAATCAACGAATTCATAAGCCACAATGACAAAGAAAACACATCACAAAGAAACCTATGGGACACAGCTAAGGCAGTACTGAGGGGCAAGATCATTGCCCTCAGCACTCATATTAAAAGAATGGAAGCAGAGCAGGTGAATAACCTCACGATGAAACTAAAACAACTGGAGAAACAAGAAATGACAGAATCTAAAACGACTAGGAGGGGAGAGATAACAAAGATTAAAGAAGAGATAAATCTGATTGAAAATAGAAAGACCATTCAACAAATAAATAAGACTAAAAGCTGGTTCTTTGAGAAAATAAACAAAATTGACAGACCCCTTGCAAGACTTACAAAAAAAAGAAGAGAAGAGACTCATACATTTAAAATCAGGGACTCCACCGGAAAAATTACAACAAGTACACACGATATTCAAACAATCATAAGGAGCTATTTCCAAAACCTCTACTCAGCAAAAAACAATAATTTTACAGAAATGGATCAATTCTTAGAGAAGTACAAACTGCCCAAACTGAACCAAGAAGAAATAAATCAACTAAATAAACCAATAACTTACGGTGAGATACAGGAGGTAATCAAGAACCTCCCTACTAAGAAAAGCCCAGGCCCAGATGGATTCACCAACGAATTCTACAAAACCTTTAGTGAGGAGCTAATACCAATACTCCTCAAACTCTTCCACGAAATAGAAACAGAGGGAGAAATCCCAAACTCATTCTACGAAGCTAATATCATACTCATTCCCAAACCAGGCAAAGACCCAAAAAAAAAGAGAACTACAGACCAATATCACTAATGAACACAGACACAAAGCTCCTCAATAAAATATTAGCTAACAGGATCCAGAAATTGATCAAGAAAATCATACATCATGACCAAGTAGGCTTCATCCCTCAGTCACAAGGGTGGTTCAACATCCGTAAATCAATCAACGTAATTCACCACATAAACAGATCTAAAATTAAGACTTACATTGTTATCTCAGTTGATGCCCAAAAAGTCTTTGACAAAATACAACATCCATACCTATTAAAAGCTTTGGAGAGAATAGGAATAGATGGAACATTCCTCAAAACAATAAAAGCCATATACAACAGACCAACTGCTAATATCATATTAAATGGAGAGAAACTTAAATCATTCCCCCTAAACTCAGGAACAAGACAAGGATGCCCACTCTCCCCACTTCTGTTCAACATAGTGCTGGAATCCCTAGCCATAGCAATAAGGCAAGAGGAGGACATCAAAGGGATCCACATCGGCAAGGAAGAAATCAAGTTATCCCTATTCGCAGACGACATGATCTTATATCTGAAGGACCCAAAAAACTCAGTACCCAAACTCCTACACCTAATAAACCAATTTGGCAAAGTAGCAGGATACAAAATCAATCCACAAAAGTCAGCAGCTTTTGTGTACACCAGCAATAGACAAACAGAAAAGGAAATTATGGAAACAATTCCATTTACAGTAGCCAAAAAAAGAATAAAGTACCTAGGGATCAACTTAACCAAGGACATGACGGACCTATTCAATGAAAACTACAAAAATCTAATAAGGGAAATCAAAGAAGACACAAGGAGATGGAAAGACCTCCCATGCTCATGGGTAGGCAGAATCAATATAGTGAAAATGGCCATATTGCCCAAATTGTTATACAAATTCAAATGCAATACCTATCAAAATCCCAGCCACATTCTTCACTGAAATAGAGAAACCAATCCATAAATTCATACGGAACAGCAAAAAACCTAGAATAGCCAAAGCAATTCTAGGCAAAAAAAATAGTGCAGGAGGTATCACAATACCAGACTTCAAGCTCTACTACAAGGCCATCATAACAAAAACAGCATGGTATCGGTATAAAAACAGATCGGAAGACCAGTGGATTAGAATTGAAGACCCAGAAATAAAACCGCACTCTTACAGCCAACTGATATTCGACAAAGGAGCTAAAGACATACAATGGAATAAACATAGCCTCTTCAACTACTGGTGCTGGGAGAACTGGGCAGCCATATGCAGAAAACTCAAAGTAGACCCAAGCCTATCACCATGCACCAAGATCAACTCAAAATGGATCAAGGACCTCAACATCAGACCTGAATCCTTGAAACTACTGAAGGACAGAGTAGGAAAGACACTAGAACTTATAGGCACAGGAAGGAACTTCCTGAATAGAGTCCCAGGGGCACAACAAATAGGGGAAAGACTCAACAAATGGGACTACTACAAATTAAAAAGTTTCTGCACAGCTAAGGTCATAGCCACCAAAATAGAAAGACAGCCAACGATATGGGAAAGGATATTTACCAGCACAGCAACAGACAAAGGCCTGATATCGGTCATCTACAGAGAACTAAAAAAACTAAGCCCCTCCAAGCCCAATAAACCTATTAGGAAATGGGCAAAAGAGCTAAAGAGAGACTTCACAAGAGAAGATATAAAAATGGCAAAGAAGCACATGAGGAAATGCTCAACATCCCTGCTAGTAAAGGAAATGCAAATAAAAACAACCCTGAGATACCACCTCACCCCAGTTAGAATGGCCTATACTCTGAACTCAGGAAACAACAAATGCTGGAGGAGCTGTGGGGAAAGAGGAACCCTTCTCCATTGTTGGTGGGAGTGCAAATTAGTACAACCACTTTGGAGAACAGTATGGAGGTTTCTCAAAAAGCTCAATATAGACCTACCCTATGACCCAGCCATACCACTCCTAGGCATCTATCCTAAACAGCAAAACCCAAGATATTAAAAAGACATTTGTACTTCCATGTTTATCGCGGCACAATTCACAATAGCCAAAATATGGAAACAACCCAGATGCCCCTCCACAGACGAATGGATCCAAAAAATATGGTACTTATACACAATGGAATACTACATAGCGATTAGGAATGGTGAAATATTGTTATTCACAGGGAAATGGTCAGAACTCGAACAAATAATGTTGAGTGAGACAAGCCTAGAACACAGAAAACAAAGGGGCATGATCTCCCTGATATATGACTGTTAACAAAGGGAGATGGAGAGACAGTAGAGACCAAGTCTGTGAACACTGTATATGTTCTTGATACATTGTATATTGCATATGTGTCTACCTGACCTAGACAAGGGATGGAAAAACAGGTCGTAAGATATCACAAGAAATGTACACACTGCCCTACTATGTAACTGCACCCTCTTTGCACAACACCTTGTAAAAAAATTTATGTTCAATTAATAAAAAAATAAATTAATTAAAAAAAGCAAAACCCCACAAAAAGCAAAGGGGGGGGGGGACTAGAAATAGTCAGGCACTGCTGGCTCATGCCTGTAATCCTAGCTACTCAGGGCCCAGAGACCTGAGGATGGAAGCCAGTCCAGACAAGAAAGTCTGTGAGACTCTTTTTTTTTTTTTTTGCCAGTCCTGGGCCTTGAACTCAGGGCCTGAACACTGTCCCTGGCTTCTTTTTGCTCAAGGCAAGCACTCTGCCACTTGAGCCACAGCGCCACTTCTGGCTGTTTTCTGTATATGTGGTGCTGGGGAATCGAACCCAGGGCCTCATATATGCAAGGCAGGCACTCTTGCCACTAGGCCATATCCCCAGCCCCTCTGTGAGACTCTTATCTCCAATTAATCACAGAAAAAGCCAGACGTGGAGCTGTGGCTCAAGTGATGCTCTTTGAGCAAAAAAGTGTTTAGGGACAGTGCCCAGTCTTGTAGTTCAAGTCTAAAAGCAGAAAAACAAATAAACCAACAAAAAACTGGAAATGGATGTGTGATTCAAGTAGTAGAGTACCAGCCTTAAGCAAAAACCCAAACAAATAAAAGTACAAGGCTCTGAGTTCAAGCCCCGATATGGGCACCATTTTTTAAGTAAAAAAGTACATTGTAGGGGCTGGGAATATAGCCTAGTGGCAAGAGTGCTTGCCTCATATACATGAAGCCCTAGGTTCAATTCCTCAGCACCACATATATAGAAAACAGCCAGAAGTGGCGCTGTGGCTCAAGTGGCAGAGTGCTAGCCTTGAGCAAAAAGAAGCCAGGGACAGTGCTCAGGACCTGAGTTCAAGCCCCAGGACTGGCAACAACAACAACAAAAGAACATTGTAGATAGATTATGTAATAGATTATGGGAGCATATGACTTCAGAGATTTTATTTTGGATTCATGTAGACCAGCTATGTCAGAAATTCCAGGGGAACCCTGTTCTTTGGATGGGCTTTTAATAGAGGTAGCTTGGATCTATATCCTAGACCCTGTTATTCATCAGTTGGATGATCAGGGCTCATAATTCCAGTGTCAGCTGAGCAACTTAAGTAGAGCAGTAAGTTTTCTGTGCTAAGCTTTGTGCCTGTGGCTCACATCTGTCATCCTAACTCTTGTAGGGAATACAGCTGATTGCATCTTGATTAGGGAAACATGGTAGGAAATGTTGGGGGCAGTAGATTAGGTCAACTTGACCCCAAAATTCTGCTCTTGTAAATGGCTTGTTTAACTTGTTTGTTGCTTGCTCTACCCCCTGCGTCAAGCCCCTACATCTATGCTACATTTTTACCTTTATAAAACCCAATTTGAGGACTGCTTGGGTCACAGTGTTAGCTCCCAAGTCTGCACTGTGTCCCTGGCTGGTCAGTTCCTTTTTTGCTTCCCCAATAAATCCATCTTTTTGTTTGAGACTGTCTCTGAGTGGTGGACTCTTGGAAGAATGTGGAATCTCCTCCCTTGAGCCCCATAACACTAACTAGTGAGGGCTAAAATCAGACTAAGATCTGAGGGTCTTGGTTCAATGTAAACCCAGCTTAGCAGAAATGTTTGAAAAGGCTGAACAAAAGGTATTTCTCAAGTGGTAAAATGCCAGCTGTGAATGGAAAAGCCAAGTGAAGGTAACAAGGTCTTGAAATCAAGTCTCAGTACTAACACACACACATGAAAAAAAGAAATTGTGTACTATAGACAAGTCAAGGAGCAAAACATACAGAATTAAGGAAAAGTGTTAGAGAAGACCATAAAGGGAGATATTAAGAAAGCTTCTTTAATATCACAAGAAATGTACACACTGCCCTACTATGTAACTGTACCCTTTTTGTACAACACCTTGTCAAAAAAATTTGTGTTCAATTAATAAATAAATTAAATTAAAAAAAGAATCTCATAAAAGCCAGCCAAGTTTTAAAGTGTTTGTGAAAATGTTAAACAATAAAGTCAGTAATGCAAAACAAAGCAATGCCCAAACAAAAAGATTTGTGTGTACTGTTAAGAAATGAGTGAATGTACTCTTCTCTTTACCTGATTTATGCAAATGTAACCCCTCTACACATCACTTTTATAATAACAATAAAAATACAGTTTCCATTGGTACAGATAGTATACAGGAGTAGTTCTTTGTAGTTTTTCATTGTAATACTAAGTCTCCTCTCAGTGTAAGTAAGCATTCTTTTGCCCTGGTTTATTTGGATAGGTTTGTGTTTTGGTTCTGAAACCTTGTACTGCTCATCAAGTTGGAATATTTTTGGAAATGGACATGTAAAACATGGAAAATATGAATTGTTGCAGCAGGGTCTTGATAATTTAAAGGAAAGATCCTTCCCAGCTTTACCACAGTTGTTCTGTGAATGAATTTCTAGTACTGCTTCTTGGAATTTTCCTGAAACAGAATCTCTCAGTGCAAGGGGATTGTGCTCAGGACTGTATTGTGTGCCTGGTGATATGTTATTTCATGTGGTAGCAGCTGTCTTGAAGGTTATGGAGTTGGGTAAACAACTGTAAAACAAATCAAAACAAAAACAACTGTAGAAAACTGCAAGGTTCAGCTGACAGCTCTTAAACAGAAGTGACCTAATTGTCTTTCCTTTTTATACACATTACCAATGAAAAAGGATTTCTGCAGCTCAGATGGTTTTGTGGAAAGACTGGAAAAGATCATTTGAAACCATTAACAGTTCTAGAACTAACACTCACACCTCCCACTAAGATTTCCCACCACAAATGTACTGAGCAGTATGGAGAGACGCTGTGGATATGTTTCTAAACTAGAAATGTCTTCTGAAGGCCAAGCCTTCCTAGAGTTGGAAGAGCAATGCCTGCCTGAGGCTTTCTGGGCTCGCACTGAACATGGAAAGAGACTTGGCTCTCCCTGGGGATTCTTATTTCTTTCTCTTTTACAAACTCATCTTCTTCACCACGGGTAAGGATATTTGTTTTCACCTGTTTTGCATAAAAGGCAGGTCAAAGGTAGGCTCAGTTCACGGTTCTAAGGTCCTCCCCCGGAGGGCTCCAAGCTGTTGGATGCCACACCTGGCCGTCTCCGCCCCGTTACCTAGGTGACCCGCACACCTGGGGGCGGTTGCCTCCCCGCCCCCGAGGTCACATCCGGGCCCCACCTCCCCATCCGGGCCCCACAGGAGGCATCGCCCGGGGGCGGCTCGCTCTCGGTCCCGCCGCGTGCGCCGTGAGCGTGGGCGCCGGTCAGCGGAACGAGCTCTCTTCTCCGTCCCGAGACCGCGGGCGTCCTCCTTTCCCGGCTCCTGCCCTTCACACCTAGCAGCCATCAGGTAAGGAGTGCGCCGTGAGCCGTGACGGTAGGCGGAGGTTCTCGTCCTCCTTAGAGGGTTCTGGAACTTTCGGTGGTTGGTGTCTGGGGGAGGTGGAGTGAACTTAGTTTAACCGAGGCTCTCAACTCCAGGTGGGAAGCCCACACGGAGCCGCCGCGGCTTCTCCCGCGTTGTCCCCGGGTGTTCACCCGCCGCCTCGCCGGCCTGGTTTTTTCTTTATGACCCGCATTTGCATTGCGGGCGCCGACGGGCGGGGCGCGGGGACCCGGGTCTGGAAGGGGCGACCCCCGCCCCCATCGCCACCCGGACCCGGGGAGATCTGCCCTCCCCTCGCCGTCCTTCCAGCCCCCGCTCCCTGCCGCCGCGCGACCCCGAGCCGCCGGCACGGACCTGTGGGACGACGCGCGCCGCACCGAGTCCGGGTCCTCCCGGTTCCGGGGCGCAGGCTCGGGGGTGCTGGCTCTGCCCGCCCGGAACGCCCGCTCGGGGACGGGCGGCGCCGGGCCGAGGGCGCACCGCCCCGGGACCGGAGGCCTCTGGGCGCCGGGCGCCGCCCCTCCCCGCCCGGGGCCCGGCAGGTGCGCGCGCGCCTCCTCCACCCGCCCGGCTCTCCCGGAGCCGAGCCCAGGGCCGGCGGCGCCCCGAGCCGCGCTCCTCGCCTCCAGCGCCGGCCGCAGCTCTTCTCCCTTCTGCCGCGGCCCTGGCCTGGCGCGGGGGTCCCGGCGCCTCCCCGGAGGCAGCACCGCTGAACCTCGCGCCGTGCCGGGGAGGAGCAGAGGCGCCCGAAGGACTCCCGGCCCTCAGTGTGCTCGGAAAACGGAGAATGAGACGGAAAGGGGGCGAACTGGACGTCTGCTTTTGGTGAGTCAACACGCTGCCTAGAACCACATGCTGTTGAAAATGAACTTTTGCAAGATAGGCGATATTTTGGTTGCGCTTCAGGCGTAGGGCTCAGTGTCAATGGTAGGATTAAAGTTTGATTATGGTAACCAAACCCTAATCCATACCCTAAGCCACTCAGGAATCCTATGCCTTACTTGAAACTTTTAATTAACTAAACCCACACATTAAATGTGCCCAACACAGCAACCCTAACCCAGTCCTCAAAGCTGGGAGAGAAAATTGGTTTGCTGGTATGTTTTTTGTTCTTTCCTCCCTCTGGCCTGTTTCCCGACAGTATTGAGGGTCTGTGTGGGCTGCAGGCCTTTGTAACAGCTGGCTGCCTGCAGACTGCTAATGCTCTGATAAACACTCCAAGAATCAATCCTTCAATATGTGGCTTCTCAGATAATTTACACATATCTAATAGTATGACTGGGGTTAGGGGTCAGTTGTTGATGTCAATAAGGACTGGTGGTAGTAGGGCTACTCAGAATGGTAGTTAGCATTAAGATGTAGTTATGGTTTGGAAATAGATTAGGCAGGTGTTGGGTTTTCGATTAACTTTACAAAGCAGGTTAGTGTTAGGTACTAAATTAGGGTTAGGCTCACTATTACAGAAAGATAGTAAATGATGGTTGAGGAATGGGTCAGGCTTAGGGAATGGGTTAGGGAAGGGGATAGGGAATGTGGTAGACAAAGGATGAGGTTGGGGAGCCTGTTAGGGAAGATTTTAGGATCATGGTTTAGGAAGGGTTGAGGGTTAGGGAGTGGGTGAGAATTAACTTTGTGGAATGAGTTTTAGTTATGAAATGTGTTATGGAGTGGTTTACAAAACAAGTTATGGAACAGGTAATGCTTAAGAACGTGTTAAGGAAGGGGCTAGGGGAAGAGTTAGGTAATGTGTTCAATTGAGTGTGTTAGGTACACAGTTGTATGGATTTTGGTTAGTGAATGGCTTAGGGTGAGGCATAAGGTTGGTGAGTAGCTTAAGGTTTGGGTGTGAGTACTGGCTAGAGTTAGTGTGCATGATGGGGATCCATGTTAGGGTATGGGGTAGGGGTAGGGTTATGGTTGGGTTGAAGCTGTATTACAGTTAGGGTACATGTAAGTGTAGGGTTATGGTTAGGACATGTGTATTGGTATGGGGTAGGAGATAGGGTAGGGGTTAGAGTCTGTGAGTGGCCTCAAGATCCTCCCCAGGGTCTTGGTTTACTAGCCCTGCTTTTTCCCATGCTCTCCTTTCTGGTATCCCAGGGTTTGTCTTCCCCCTGTATTTGTCTTCATCTTGTGTCTCCCACTTATTATGCAAAAAAGTCCATTTCCTATCACTGGAAGTCCTACTTTTGAGGACTTTTGTGTAAGCTACAATTTAAAGCTTAAGACAAGGGTCCTAGCTTTGAGTAAAGCCCATCTGTACTCTCAGAAATACCTTTGAAGAACCTAGATAGTGTGGATGAAGCTGTGATGATCGGCTGGGGTTTCCCCTGGACTGTGTCATTATGTTTAAAGGCTCTGTACTCTTCCCTATGGTAATAGGGCACCTGCTAGGGTGACCCAGACCCTTGGGTGGTCTGGTTCTCTATGGTTCACCTCTCAGGAGCAGTACAGTGATGGAGGGTTAGGTCTGTGGAGAATATTTGGTGGAGTTGCTGGTACCCCGAGGGACCAGTTTCCTTTTTGTGGCAGGGCCTTATGTGCCCCCACAGAAGGATCCTGACTTTGTTTCCTGTCCTGTGTGTATACTGGCATAGGTATCCACTGTCTGTTGCTGCTTCTACAATGCTGTGGGCAGTTCTCCATCTGGTGTCTTCCTTGTCTTTGGCACCTGTAAACGTCTGCACCCAGGTATAGACTACTGAGCTAGGGCTGGGAGCAGAGAGGGACTTGAAGGGACTCCAGTTTCTGGACTGAGACCAGGCTGACATCTTGTGAGGGATAGAGTCTCTTGTGAGTATTGGTGACACTTGAGTAGTGGAATTGGACAGACAATGAAAGAGCTTCCTAGAGAAGCTGCTATTGTCAGAATGTGTCCCAGCATGCTGCCCAAATCCTTACCTGCACCCTGTCATCTGCTTCAGGCCTAGGCAGGGGCTTATAGAGCCTCTCTACAGCCTTCCAGGAACACCTTGCCAGGAACCTGGGAGGCCATCACACTGCTTACCTATAGCCAGTGCACCCCTGGCAGTCCATGGTCCTGGATGAGGAGGAAGGCACTGGGCCTGCCCACCCAGGGGTTCCTGAGCTCCAAGGATGATGTGTTGGCAGCAGAGGGCAGGTGTGGGGGGGGGCGCAGGGGAGGTGGGAAGATCTCTGTCTGCCTGCCCCAGTAGGACTAGATCCCTTTCTCCCACCAGGCTGGCTCCAGAGTCAGGGATGCAGCAGTGACTACTGCATTTTAGGTTGCTGCAGTGAGTTCTTTCTGGCTGTGTTCCACATGGAGAACTCCAGGCCCATTCCAGGCTTGTGGTATTTCCTATATCCAGCAGAGCCCAGACACCCAGCAAAAGGTGACTGTGAGGAAGGTGGCCACAGTCAGAGGTGCAGACTGCTTGAGGACTCAAAGGGCATTTTCTCTCTCCCATTCTGGACTGGCAGCAGGCTCTCCTGAAAGTTCCAGTCCACATTGTGGTGTTGGTGGGCCTGGGCCTTCTGAGAAGGATCACTTGCACACTGTACAGAAGCCCTTTTGTTGATGGAGTAGGAGCCCCTCATCAATCCTCAGTTCTGTGGGGAAACGTCCCTACCCCTAAGATCATGACACCCAGCCTCTTTCCTCCCTTTCTCCCTTCTGATTTTGCCCCAGGCCTCTCTGAGAAGACTGTGGATACACATCCTGTTTTATGTTCCTCCCTTTAAAGGCCCAGCCCAGGCTCTGTGAAAACAGGTGAGATGCCATGACCAGGTGGAACAGCCTTGTCATGCATCTTCCTGAGTCACATTCCCAACTGAATTTACAAGGGATGTCTTGGCTCTTCCAAACCATAGGTTATCAAGCTCTGGGTCCTGCTGACGCAGCATCATTAGGGTAGAGGCTCACCAGATTCAGAAAGTTATACCTCTTACTTGTCTTAATTTTCCCACTGCCTCTGAGATTGAGAGCTGTGACCATGGATGGCAGACAGACTGAAATGACCCCCCTGGCAGTAGCCATGGCCTGTGAAGGGCCCTGCTTCCCACAAAACCATATTGGGTGATCTAGAGGGAGGCACCCATGGTCTGGAGAGAGTATAGAAAGAACAGGACATTTCTGTGCTATTTCCCTAGGGCTGATAAGACAAGGCACTGCACACTGGGAGCTCTGAAGCTCTGGGAGATCTTTCACAGCTCTGAAGTCCACCATGTGGGAAGCATGGTTGTATTATAGGCCACAATCCCTTGTGAGGTGCAAGGGCATGGTGTGTTCCAGGTCTTGTCCTGGTTTCTAAACCTGTGAGAGAATAGTGTCATTTCTAGAGTAATTCCTCTGTGTGTATTTCTGTGACTGAGTTTCCACCTGTTTTTTTTTTTTCCAGTTTTATGCCTTGAACTCAGAGCCTGAGCACTGTCCCTGGCTTTTTGCTCAAGGCTAGCATGCTGCCACTTGAGCCACAGGACCACTTCTGGCTGTTTTCTATATATATGGTGGTGAAGAATCGAACCCAGGGCTTCATGTGTATGAGGCAAGCACTCTTGCCACTAGGCCATACTCCTAGCCCCAGTTTCCACCTTTTAAGAGGCTATGCAATTACAGGATCAGGGAGTCAGTTCACCTGGACTTCATCTTCCCTTCTACACATGGAATTAAACACACAGAGCAGGTTGTTGTGAGGTTTTTATTTTTTTGAGCAGGATACTTGCCCATGGTTTGTGTTGACAGAACACTGATTTCTATTTGTTGAGAGATGACAACCATCAGAAACCATTCTGAAGTTGGCATCACTGTAGGTCAGGGACACTGAGCACTGTAATCACAGGAGGCATCAGGGAGAAGGTGACAAGGACCTGGTATGAAAAGATGGTCACTGGGTTTGTTAGGAGCTGAGTAAACAAGGTGTCTGGGACACAAAAACGCAGACTCTGGCTGGCCATGCTCCAGGTAGCACTGGGCTGTGGAGGGACCATGGTGTCACCAGGCAAATGACTTCTTAACTTCCAGGAGTTATCCTGTGTTAGCCAGTGCTCTGTTTCAGACAAGATCCCCACCTAGGCAGCCACACAGACACCTGTGGCCTCCTTTGCTCCCGTGAGGCAGGATGCAGGAGATGTGTCAACACGCATTTTAGCCATAAACGATGCCATGTCACCAGGCTGTTTACTCATTTCCTGAAAAAAGGTTATGAATGATCCTACTCAGTTAAAATGTCTCTTTTGACCTTAGTCTTAAAAGGACTCCATCTCTTAGATGAGAAATGGGGCTCTGTTTCTCCCACAGATTTTCCTTATTTTCTGGCTGAAGTATAAACTCTCCATCAGTTCACATGATACAGAAGGACTTGAACACTGTAGTGATGCACACTGCCCATGTTGTGTGTCTATTTGTCCTAGATACTTGGCTTGTTTCCATTGAATTACTGTTGTGCATAATGTTGCTAAACATTTATATATTCACACATGTCTGTGTGAATGTTTTCAGTTGTGTCAGTATATGTATGAATATAATTGCTGGATCCTATGGAAATTCAAGTGTTAGCTTTTGTTTCACATGTGCCAAACTGTTTAACGCAGCTGCCGCACAATTTTGCATTTCTATCATCAATATCTACTTATTTATTTTTTGTCACCAATCCTTGATCATTTTTACATGTTTTTTCTGTTTCTGAAGTGATGTCTTGTGGTTTTGATTCTTATTTCCCTCATGGGTAATGATGTTGAACAAGTTTTTTCTTTTGGTTTTTTGGGGGTAGGTTTTCACTGTGTGGCCTTGAACTCATGATCTTCAAGGCACACCACATGGCTGCAATCAACCAACAGAGCATGGGGCAACTTGATTGTGGAGTCCTGCTCACCTTTGGGGTTGCTAGGGTATATGAAGGCATGTGTGAAGCCACTGGTGTTGGAGGGTGACTGAATCTGTGCAGAGAGGCTTGCCATGTCCAATGTAGGTGCTGGCTCACAGTATCTGGCTGTAAGGAGATGTTGTCCATCTGGAGCACACCTGCACAAGGGCATCCATGAGCACTGAAGCTTCAGAGGCTAAACAGAAGAGGTCAGGAAAGGCCACTGTGATGTTTGGGCTGGATGAACCTGAAGCCTGGAGATTAGGAGGTGCTATGGTGGGTGACAGAAAACCCACTAGCCATTAAATAAAAGTCCGGTAAATTGAACTGCTTCAAAGGATATCAGTACAAACCTCCTAAGATTTCCAAGAGAAGCTGCCAAAATCTCCAAAGCACCCAAGATAGGCTGCCAAACTCTTCAGAGACAAAGCACCCATTAATTCCTAAGAACGGAGATTCAGTAAGTTTATAATAAACCACTGAGTGACCCGAGAGACACACAATCCAAAGATGTGAACAAAGAAATGCAACTACTTGTTGAATCTCCATAGTGTATTTTAGGTATTAGTAAGGAAAGTGCACAGTAGTTGTGAGTTCATCTACCATTTCTACATTCTAAACTACATTGTAGGGTTTGCTATTGAATCCTGGCCACTCACATGTGCTAGCCAAGTGTTCTTGAATGAGTTTTATATTTTGTTAATTTCCACCTTCTCAGTCTAAAATTTGGGAAGCTGTTGTAGAATTAAAACTGATATCTTATGCTGTGGCCCATTCCTTCTACCTTTAGGTATTTCCCCAAAAGTTGGACTCTGGCCTATGCTCAGTGACTCCCTCAGTGCGTCAATGAGAAGGCACCCAAGAAAATATCAGTAGGAACCTGTGCAAATTGTCTATACAGAGTCAGAGTGGGGCTCTATGGCGCTGGCCCAAGTGCTAGGGCGCCCTCTGCTGTTTACTTGGGAAATGACAGGTGTGACATGTGAACATGTGTGGAACAGTGGGTTTTTTTCCATAATTCTGTGTGGGTGCTGTTGATAGGGATTGAATTTAGGACTTGGGTGCTGTTCTTTAGCTTTTCTACTTAAGATTGTGCTGCACTGAGTCACAGCCCGTCTTCTGGCTTCATTTTGTCTAAGTGTGTGTGTATGTGTGTATTTGTTATTTTGTTTCTGTGTTTACCAGCATGAATTTCATCTTTAAAGATCTCCTTACTCTGTTTCTAGAGTATTATTTGGGCAAGCAGGGATGAAGTTAGAGTGAGGGAAGGAAGGAGGCAGTGAGGGAGAGTTCAGGATTTTCATTCGTTTTTGTAGTTTATGAGGGAGCATGAAGCTCCAAATAAACTAATCTTGGATGGAAGCTTTTTGTGAAGATAGTGCTTGTTGCCTATGAATTCCTGGCCATTGTTTTCCATGGCTGTTTGCCTGGTTTGGGCCTACAAAACTGGTCAGACTCACAGTGGTTTGGTGGTGGGTCTGGGCTTCCATACACCCATCTCATCAGGCAGCAGCCGATTTTCTGTGTGGGGAAGCCTGGAGGACTGCTGCACTGATGGGGCTTGTTTGTGGAGAAGGCTGGATCCAGGTGCACCGAGCTGACCTTGAGTCAACTCCAGAAGACAAGCAGACCTAAGCAAAGCTTCCTGCCAGGTGGGGCCCAGGGCTTGGGCATGGGGTGGCTGTGAAAGCGTGTGGAGGAGCACGGCCTGCCCCTCCTGTTTGCTTGTTTGTCCTTCCTGAAATGGCTTAGGTGAGGCCTTAAACCAGGCCTCCGGAGCTGGCTTCCTCAGTGCCGAACCTTTAGTTGTGGCAGGCCCAGGCCACGGTTGTGGGGTGGGTGTGAATGTGTGGAGGAGCGCGGCCTGCCTCTCGTGTTTGCTTGTTTGTGCTCTTCCTGAAGTGGCTTTGGTGAGGCTAGGCCTCAAACCAGGCCATTGGAGCCTTTAGCTGGTGCTTTCTGCCTTGGCAGGCCCAGGCAATGGTTGTAGTTGGCTGTGAATGTGTGTGGAGGAGTGGGGCCTGAGCTCCACAAGCAGGGCTTATGGGGCATCACAACATAAGAGGGGAGGGGTAAAGTTGAGGAAGTGAGAGGTGAAGGGGCAGGGCTTATGGGGCTACACAGAATAAGAAGGGAGGGCAAGTGAGGTCAAAGGGCGTGGCTTGGGCTCTGGACTGGTTTAGGTCGTTTCTGCCTTGAAGAAGCAGACCTGCCAGGTAGCTAGGAAGAGCTCCTTTCTCTGAGGGTCCTCCAGTTGTGTTCGTGCCTACAAAGCTGGTCAGGCTCATTGTGGTTTGGTGGTGGGTCTGGGTTTCCATACACCTGTCTCATCAGGCAGCAGCCGATTTTCTGTGTGGGGAAGCCTGGAGGACTACCTGCACAGATGCAGCTTGTTGTGGAGAAGGCCAGACCCAGGTGCACCGAGCTGACCTTCAGGCAACCCCCGAAGACCAGCAGAGCTAAGCCAAGGCTCCTGGCGGGTGTGGCCCAGGGCATGGGTGTGGGATGTTTCTGAAAGTGTGTGGAGAATCACAGCCCTCCTTCCCTGTTTGCTCCTTTGTACCATTCCTGAAGTGGCTTTGGTGAGGCTATGCCTCAAACCAGGCCTCCGGAGCTGGCTTCGTCAGTGCCGAGCATTTAGTGTGCTTTCAGTTTTGGCAGGCCCAGGCCATGGTTGTGGGGTGTTAGTGAAAGTGTGTGGAGAAGGTCAGCCTGCCTCCTCTGTTTGCTAGTTTGTGCCTTTCCTGAAGTGGCTTCGGTGAGGCTAGGCCTCAAACCAGTCTTCTGCAGCTGGCTCCCAGTCAGTGCAGAGCTTGTAGCCGGTGATTTCAGTCTTGGCAGGCCCATGGCATGGGTGTTGTTTTTTTTTTTTTTTTTGGCCAGTCCTGGGGCTTGGACTCAGGGCCTGAGCACTGTCCCTGGCTTCTTTTTGCTCAAGGCTAGCACTCTGCCACTTGAGCCACAGCGCCACTTCTGGCTGTTTTCTGTATATGTGGTGCTGGGGAATTGAACTCAGGGCCTCATTTTTATGAGGCAAGCGCTCTTGCCACTAGGCCATATCCCCAGCCCCGGGTGTTGGTTTTTGCCTGCTTGCCTGCCTCTCTGTGTTGGTTTGTGTCCTTCCTGAAGTGGCTTTGGTGAAGCCAGTCCCCAAACTAGGCTTCTGGAGCTGGCTTTTAGTTGGCACTTTCAGTCTAGGCAGGCCCAGTGCATGGATACAGGTGAGGGACAGTGGAGTAATAAGGCCTACTTCTCCTGAAGTGGCTTAGGTGAGGCCAGTCCCCAAACCAGGCCTCTGGAGCTGGCTGCAGTCATTGTAAAGCTTTTAGCTGGCACTTTCAGTCTATGCAGGTCCAGAACATGAGTGTGTGGTGTTTGTGGTTGTGTGTGAAGTGTGGCCTTCCCTTCTTGTTTGTTCATTTGTGCCCTTCTTGTAGTGGCTTCAGGGTGCCTAAGCCCCGCAGTAAGGAGGTCAGGTCTCTCTGGTGCCATCTTGGCTACATGTTGAAATGTAGGGTCTGACATCTCTTCATCGTGGAGGGAGGGAATTCTGACCCCCAGGTGATGGTTGTGCCTGAATTCCTGGAGACAGGTGTGAGCACTTACCTTATGGGTGACTGAACCTGTCAGTCCAGTGCTTGGGAATAGCAGCTTCCTATTACCCTGTCCCCTGACTTTACCTTATTTAGGCCCAGATAGCACTGGTACCATTGCACCATACCACACATCTCTGTGTTTGCGTCCTGTGTCCTGTCTCCTGGCTTATCTCTGGTCAACATGGTGTTCCAAATCAGCTCTTGGAGCTGAATTGGTTTGTTAGTATAGTTTTTGTTTTTTCTTTCCTCTCTGGCCTGTTTCCTAACAGTGATAAATATATTTGTGGGCAGCAGGCCTTTGTAACAATTGGCTGCTTGTAGAATGCTAGCATTCTAATAAAGATTCCAAAATTTGATCCTTCAAAATGTGGTTTCTCTGGTAATTTACATTATAACATGCCCAAACCATGCTTCTGGATCCAGCTCACAGTCACTGCAAAGACTTTAGATGGTTCTTTCAGTCTAGGCAGGCAAAGGGCATGGTTGTGGGGGTATTTGTGAAAGTGTGTGGAGAAGTTCAGCCTGCCTCTCGTGTTTATTGAACATTTTAATTGGCATACCAAGGTATTTTGTCTAGTTTTTGGAGCATGCTTTGCCAGCCAGGCCAGCACCTTTATACTGAGTCGTGTTCCCTGGTGGTCTCAGTGGGCCATCACTGCTCCCAGGCCTGGTGTGAGATCTGTCTCATTAGGAGCTGTATGGAGGTAGCAGAAGGCAGGAGCAGAAAGTGTGGTCTAAATGGCCTTTTCCTTTTTTCCTTCCATCAGCCATGGCTCTGATCCCACTCAACAGAGGAGAGGCCTAAGTGCTGAGGATTGGAATGGTAGGGGTTGGATCTAGGTGTCCAGTCCAATGAAGGATGGCCTCAGTGGACCCCAACTTATCTTGGTTACTAGAACATCAACCCCAATCCAGGTCTTGCATAGGGCATGGAGGTTAGGGTGGAGGGGATATGTGGAAAATGTTTTTTCCAGATGCCTGTAAACCTATCTGCTCGGGAGGCCAAAATCTGTTGATTGCAGTCGAAACCAGCCCTGGTAGGAAAGTCCATGAGGCTCTTTATCACCAATCCTGTAGTAGAAGCTGAGCTGTGTCTTAAGTGGTGGAGTGCTCATGTCTGAGTTCAAGCCCCAGGACCAGCACAAAAAGATTTTTGGGGCTGGGAATGTGGCTTTGTGGTAGGGTGCTCCCCTGCACCCTACCCTGCGTTTGATTCCTCAGTACCACATACACAGTAAAAGCAGGAAGTGGTGCTCAAGTGATAGAGTACTACCCTTGAGTAAAAGAAGCTCAGGGACAGTGCCTGTACCTTGACTTCAAGCTCCAGGATTTGCAAAAAAACGATTTTCATTTTTATCATATAGGTCTTACACACATTCATTTTTAAACTTTTCTTTATTAAAAATTTTTTTCTTTGCCAGATGTGGGGCCTGAAATCTGTGCCTGGGTTCTGTCTTTGAGGTCTTCAGTTGAAGACTAGTGCTCTACCATCTGAGCCACACCACCATTTCTGGTTTTCTAGTGGGTCATTGGAGATAACAGTCTTATGAACTTTCCTGCCTGCGCTGGCTTTGAACCTGGATCCTCTTGTCTCAGCCTCCTGAGTAGCTAGGATGACAGGAGTGAGCCACATTTTATTAGCCATACAAAAGTATTTCACTTTCTTTTTTGTGAGTTCCAGTGGTATTGTATTCCAGAGCCTTCCACAAGCAAGGCAAGTACCTCAGCTCTTAGCCCTGGTTGTTTTTATGCCGCCTTTGGTTTTCATGATTTTCATCCTTTGTAGGTAGGCATTTTGGAGAGAAAATGGACATTGTCAGAATATAATGTGTACAGCCTGGAAGCTTGGAATCATGAATAGAGGTTCTGGCTCTATAGCCCAAGGTAGAACAGTGTGGATGAGCCTCTTTAGAACCTGCTCTGAAGAACTCATGCCTTGCCCAGGTCCCTGGCCTCTGTTCAAGTCTGTGTCAAGTTTTCATTATACTTTCATGTCCATCCTGGGTCCTGGGTCCGGCATTGGGGTTGTATTAGGTCGCTGCGAGGGTGTCAGGGTTGTGTTAGGGGTCAGGGCACTGCTGGCACATCGCTGATGCACATGCCTCCCCGCACGTGCCTCCTGTGTTGTCACCAGCCCCTTCCATCACACACGTGTGCTGGAACACTGAACTCATGAACACTCGCGCGTGGGCAGCAGCGAGCACTGGCTCGGGATGGAGGGGGGCCTGGCATGCATGTGGAAGCTCCAAGTTCTGTCCTCACCTCCCTCTGCAAGTATGCGCACTGTAGGCTAGAGAGTACCTGTGGCTCAGCAGCGGGGCCAGGGACAGGGACGGCCTGGTCTGAGCGCCAGCCTTAGCGCCAGGTTGAGGCCCCGCCGGGTGAGCTCCAGGCCCCGAGCACGTGGCCCTGGGCAATGGCAATGGCGAGGACAAGTGCATTTGCGCAGGTCAAGGCTTGAAAGTCCTAGCCCCACTGCAGAGCATGGGAAGAGGCCCCGCCCCACGTGGAGGGGACCAGAACCTCCGCCTCTACCCTGTAAGGGCAGGACTTTCGGGAAAGGGAGCATAGGCACAGGAAAGCCATAGCCAGGAGAGCCTCCTGCAGCTGAGCAACCCGCAGGCCCGCGGGCGGGAGGAGAGTGGGGTCCCTGGCCTGAGGACAGAGGACAGGAGGTGAGTAGGGGCCTGTGGACAGAGGAGGCCCGAGTTCCGGGCCTGCTGAGAATGGAGGCCGGGTGGCCGAGCTGTGGGCGGGAGGAGAGCCGAGGTCTGCGGAACCGAGGTCCACGGAGAGCAGCCTGGGAGCACTGTGCCTGCCGACCTTGAGGCGACTGTGGAGACGATCTAAGCACAGCCAACGAAGAGCCTCCTGGCAGGTGTGGCCCGGGGCTCGGGCATGGGGTGGGTGTGACAGTGTGTGGAGGAGCGCGGCCCACCTCCTGCTTGCTCCCTGCCTCCCTGCTTGCTCGCTTGTGCCCTTCCTGTGGTGGCTTCAGGGTGCCCAAGCCCCGCAGGAAGGAGGTCAGGTCTGGTCGGCGCCATCTTGGTCACACACATGTTGAATTGTAGGGTCTGGCATCTCATCTTCATGGTGGAGGGAGGGAATTCTGACCTACAGGTGATGGTTGTGCCTGAGTTCCTGGAGACAGGTGTGAGCACATGCCTTATAGGTAACTGAACCTGTCAGTCCAGGGCTTGGGAATAGCAGCTTCCTATTACCCTGCCCCCCTGACTTTACCCTATTTCGGAAGGTAGAGTTGCAGGGCTTATTTGGGCATCACAGTACGAGAGGGGAGGGGCAAAGTGGAGAAGGTCAAGGAGCTAGGCTTATGGGGCATCCGAGCATGAGAGAGGCTGGGAAAGAGCCCAGAAGGTAGAGGTGCTTATGGGGCATCACAGCACAAAAGGGGAGGGGAAAGGAGGAGGAAGTTAGAAGTCAAGGGGTGTGGCCTGAGCACTGAACTGGTTTAGCTCACTTCTGGGGGGAACAAACAGGCCTTCCAGAAGCTCCTTTCTCTGGGAGTCCCATTGTTGGCTTTGGGCGTACAAAGCTGGTCAGGCTTACTGTGGTCGGTGGTGTGCTGGGCTTCCGTACACCCATCCCATTTGGCACCAGCAGCATTTCTGTGTGGGGAAGCCTGGAGGAATGCTGACCATGTGTAGCTGCGGCTTCTGTGTGGAGAAGGCCAGACCCAGGTGCAATGAGCTGATCTTGAGGCAACTCTGGAAGACAAGCAGAGCTAGCCAAGCTTCCTGCCAGGTGGGGCCCTGGGCATGGTGGTGGGTGTTTGTGAAAAAGTGTGTGGAGAAGCGTGGCCTGTCTCTCCTGTTTGCTTGTTTGTGCCCTTCCTGAAGTGGCTCTGGTGAGGCTAATCCTCAAACTAGGCCTCTGGATCCAGCTTCCAGTCAGTGCCGAGCCTTTAGCTGGGGCTTTCAGTCTTGGCAGGCCCAGGCCACGTTTGTGGGGTGTCTGTGAAAGTGTGTGGAGACGCGCCTGCCTCTTGTGTTTACTCCTTTGTGCCCTTCCTGAACAGTGTCCTTGGTGAGCCTAAGGCCTCACACCAGGCCTCCAGAGCTGGCTTCCAGTCAATGCCAAGCATTTAGTGTGCTTTCAGTGTTGGCAGGCCCAGGCCATGGTTGTGGGGTGTTTGTGAAAGTGTGTGGAGGAGCTCGGCCTGCCTCCCTGTTGACTTCAGTGAGTCTAGGCCTCAAACCAGTCTTCTGCTGCTGGCTCCCAGTCATTGCAGAGCTTGTAGCCGGTGCTTTCAGTCTTGGCAGTCCCATGGCATGGGTGTTGGTTTTTATTACCTGCTTGCCTGCCTCTCTGTGTTGGTTTGTGTCCTTCCTGAAGTGGCTTTGGTGAGGCCAGTCCCCAAACCAGGCTTCTGGAGGTGGCTTTTATTTGGCACTTTCAGTCTGGGCATGCCCAGGGCATGGATACTGGTGAGGGACAGTGTGGAGAAATACGGTCTGCTTCTCCTACAGTGGCTTGGATGAGAGGCCAGTCCCCAAACCAGGCCTCTGGAGCCGGCTCCAGTCATTGTCAAGCTTTTAGCTGGCACTTTCAGGCTCAGAACATGGGTGTGGGGTGTTTGTGATTGTGTGTGGAAAAGTGCGGCCTTGCTCTCTTGTTTGTTCATTTGTGCCCTTCCTGTAGTTGCTTCAGGGTGGATAAGCCCTGAAGTAAGGAGATCAGGTCTCTCTGGTGCCATCTTGGCCACTCACATGTTGAATTGTAGGGTCTGGCATCTCGTCTTCATGGTGCAGGGAGGGAAATCTGACCCCCAGGTGATGGCTGTGCCTGAATTCCTGGAGACAGGTGTGAGCATTTCCCTTGTCGGTGACTGAACCTGTCAGTCCAGTGCTTGGGAATAGCAGCTTCCTATTACCCTGTCCCCTGACTTTACCTTATTTTGGCCCAGATGAGCACTGGTGCCTTTGCACCATGCCACACATCTCCGTGTTTGCATCTTGTATCCTGTCTCCTGGTCAACATGGTGTCCCAAATCAGCTCTTGGAGCTGAATTGGTTTGTTAGTATAGTTTTTGTTTTTTCTTTCCTCTCTGGCCTGTTTCCTAGCAGTGATACATATATTTGTGGGCAACAGGCCTTTGTAACAATTGGCTGCTTATAGAATGCTAGCATTCTAATAAAGATTCCAAAATTTGATCCTTCAAAATGTGGTTTCTCTGGTAATTTACATTATAACATGCCCAAACCATGCTTCTGGATCCAGCTCACAGTCACTGCAAAGACTTTAGATGGTGCTTTCAGTCTAGGCAGGCAAAGGGCATGGTTGTGGGGGTATTTGTGAAAGTGTGTGGAGAAGTTCAGCCTTCCTCTCTTGTTTATTGCACATTTTACTTGGCATACCAAGGTATTTTGTCTAGTTTTTTTTGGAGCATGCTTTGCCAGCACCTTTATACTGAGTCGTGTTCCCTGGTGGTCTCAGTGGGCCATCACTGCTCCCAGGCCTGGTGTGAGATCTGTCTCATTAGGAGCTTTATGGAGGTAGCAGAAGGCAGGAGCAGAAAGTGTGGTGTAAACGGGTTTTTCTTGTTCTTTCTCCCATCAGCCATGGCTCTGATCCCACTCAACAGAGGAGAGGCCTAAGTGCTGAGGATTGGAATGGTAGGTCTGGATCTAGGTATCCAGTCCAATGTTGGATGGGCTCAGTGGACCCCAACAAATCTTGGTTTGGAGAACATAGACCTCAACCCAGGTCTTGCATATGGCATGGAGTTTAGGGTGGAGGGGATGTGTGGAAAATGTTTTTTCCAGATGCCTGTAATCCTTTGTACTCAGGAGGCCAAGATCTGTTGATTGTAGTTCGAATCCAGCCTTGGTAGGAAAGTCCATGAGGCTCTTTACTGACAATCAACAACCACAAAGAAACCTCCAGTAGAAGCAGAGCTGTGGCTCAAGTGGTATAGTGCCCATGCAAGCCCCAGGACCAGCCCCAAAAGATTTTATGGGGCTGGGAATGTGGCTTATTGGTAGGGTGCTTGCCTAGCATTCATGAAACCCTGTGTTTGTTTCCTTAGTACCACATACACAGAAAAAGCAGGAAGTAGGGCAGTGGCTATAGTGGTAAGAGTATTAGCCTTCAGCAATAGAAGCTCAGGAACAGTGTCCAGACCCTGAGTTCAAGCTCTATGACTGGCAAAAACAACAACAAAAAGATTTTCACTTTATCATCGTATTTATAGGTCTTATACACATTTATTTTATTTTTTATAATTTATTTATTAAGTAATTTTTTTTGACAAGGTGTTGTGCAAAAGGGGTATAGTTACATAATAGGGCAGTGTGTACATTTCTTGTGATATCTTACACCCTGTTTTTCTTTCCCTTCCCTAGGTCAGGTAGACATATATACAATATACAATGTACCAAAAACATATACAGTAGCCACGTGGCTTACGCCAAAGGAGATTCACCTAGGGCTTTAAATGTAATGTTGACAATAGAGTTTGCTTATCCTTGTCTCATATGAACGTACATACATAGCTTTTGAGCTGTTGTGATCCACTGAGAGGTCTATTTTTGGCCTTTATATGTTGAGTAGTTGTTTGGTTTTAGTTACATAATGTAGGGTCTCTCACCCAAACCAGTGGGAAATACCATTTGACAAGTTTTTGGTTTCGCAGACCTGGTCTCTACTGTCTCCCCCTCCCCCCACCTTAATAGTCATATATCAAGGAGACCATGCCCCTTTGTTTTCTGTGTTCTAGGCTTGTCTCGCTCAACATTATTTGTTCAAGTTCTGACCATTTCCCTGCGAATACCAATATTTCACCATTTCTAATCGCTATGTAGTATTCCATTGTGTATAGGTACCATATTTTTTGGATCCATTCATCTGTGGAGGAGCATCTGTGTTGTTTCCATATTTTGGCTATTGTGAATTGTGCAGCGATAAACATGGAAGTGCAGATGTCTTTTTGATATCTTGGGACCTGTTGTTCATGATAGATGCCTAGGAGTGGTATGGCTGGGTCATAGGGTAGGTCTATGTTGAGCTTTTTGAGGAACCTCCATTCTGTTCTCCAAAGTGGTTGTACTAATTTGCCAACAATGGAGAAAGGTTACTCTTTCTACGCACCCCCTCCAGCATTTGTTGTTGCCTCACATTTATTTTTTATTTATTTAAAATATTTTTCTTTGCTGGCTATGGGTCTTGAACTCTCTGCCTGGATGCTGTCCTTGAGCTCCTCAGCTGAACGCTAGTGCTCTACCACTTGAGCCACAGTGCCACTTCTGGTTTTCTAGTGGGTCATTGGAGATGACACTTTCCTGCCTGAGCTGGCTTTGAACCTGGATCCTCTGGTCTCAGCCTCCTGAGTAGCTAGGATGACAGGAGTGAGCCACATTTTATTAGGCATGCAAAAGTATTTCACTGTTTTTTTGTGAGTTCCAGTCGTATTATGTTTCAGGGCCTTCCACAAGCTAGGCAAGTACCTCAGCTCTTAGCCCTGGTTCTTTTTATGCTGCCTTTGGTTTTCATGATTTCCAGCCTTTGTAGGCATTTTGAAGAGAAAATGCACAGAGCGTAAGAATAAAAAGTGTAGAGCCTGGAAGCCTGGAATCATGAATAGAGGTTCTGGTTCTAAGCCCAAGGTAGAACAGTGTGGATGGACCCCATTCGAACCTGCTCTGAAGAACTCATGCCTTGCCCAGGCCACTGGCCTCTGTTCAAGTCTGCATCAAGTTTTCATTTATACTTTCATACCCATTTTAGGGCCTGTAGAAGGAGGTGAAGGCATGTGTGAATAAGGGCAGCTTATCTTTTACTGCTTCATAAATTGGTGCTAATTAGAACAACTTCTGTGACCCTAATCCCCTGCCCAAGCCTCTGAGTCTTTGCTATGCATTCAGTTCTGCTTTTGGTCATGTCCTGCTCTGTGATTGTGGGTTAGGGGCTGAGGTGCTGTGTGGAAAACATTTTTATTACATAGGTCTTACACACATTTTGTTCAGCGTCTCAAGGCATTTAAATTTCTTTTTGGTGAATTTAAAATTTATTGTGTTTCAGGGCCTCTCACAACCTAGGCAAGCAACTCAACACTGAACTTCACCCCTTTAATATAACCCAGTCAGTTCCTTTAGATTGTTTTTATTCAAGTTTTTTTTAGTAAGGAGCTTCTGTGTGACTTTCTGTTTTGTTCTTCCCCTGTCACCTATATAGGATCCTGCTTCCCTGTGGAGTAGTTCCAGCATACCCATCCTTTGTTGCCTGTTGATTTCTTCTGACTGTAAGTACTTTGATGGTAAAATGTTTCTAGTATCAGAAGAAAACATGGAGTATTTACACTTGTAATTTTGAGTGTAGTATCTGGAAGTATGACCCAATGTAGAAAAGTGGCTTGAATGACACTATACTCAGGCTGGAAAGGCCACCATGATGCTTGGGATGGACAAGACTGAAGCCTGGAGATTAGTAGGTGTTATCATGGGTGACAGAAAATCCACAAGCCATTAAAAGAAAAGTCTGATAAATTGAAATCCTTTAAAGGAAATCAGTATCAACCTCCTAAGATTCCAAATGTAAGCTTCATAAATTAATTCCTAAGCAAAGAGTCACAATAAATCAAGAAGAGAGCCAGTGGCTCACACCAGTATTCCTCGCTACCGAGGAGACTGAGATCTGAGGATCATGGCTCAAAGCCAGCCCAGGCAGGAACGTGCTTGAGACCCTTATCTCCGATTAAATGCGAGAAAACCAGAAGTGGCACTGGCTCAAGTACAGCCCACGACAGACAACAGCAAAAGAACAGACCACTGAATAACCTGAGAGACACATGGTCCAAAGATGTGAACATGGAAGGAGATGCAACTGTTGAGTCTCCATAAATTGTATGTCATTGATTTTTCAACAGTGGCACAAATGACTGTTAATTCTTTTTCAGATTCATATGTGCAAATCCCTTGTGTTGATGGTGATTCTTAGGGACATTTTTGGTGGTTCATTGTTTCTAGGATTGGCTTTATTTGAGTAAGTGTTGGAAAGTTAACATGCAGAATACAGTTGATGTTGGATTCTTCTAGACCAGCAGCTTTTATGAATTAATATGCTGAAGAAAACTGCACTTGTGCCACCTAGTGGCTCATTTAAGTGTCTCTCTCCTCTCCCCTTTCCCTCTCTTTTCTCTCTCTCTCCTCCCCTCCTCTTTTTAGTTTCTCCAGACGTTGTATTGCTGCATTAGGCCAGTCTTGAACTTGTAGTCTTTGGCCTCAGCTTCCCAACTGTTGAGGTTAACTGCATTTATCACCCTACCAGGCTCAATTTTATGATCTAAAAGTTCCTGAAAAGTCACTCTTTTAGGGGATGGGATTATGGCCTGTGGCAAGAGTGCTTGCCTTGTATACCTGAAGCCCTGGGTTTGATTCCTCAGCACTTTATATATATGAAAGGCCAGAGGGGGTGCTGTGGCTCAAGTGGTATAGAGTCCTAGCCTTGAGCAAAAAACAAACAAACCCAGGGACAGTGGTCAGGCCCCAAGTTCAAGCCCTAGGACTGGCCAAAAAACCCCCAAAAAACCCAAACCACACAAAAGGCACTCTTTTAGTTCTGTCTTAATAACAAGAGTCTTGCCTGTAGAATAAAATAGAATGTGATTTCATTCCCCTTTTCATCTGAAAACTTTATTGTCTCCTCTCCCCTCCCCTTCCCTCCTATTCTCAATTCTCTCTTTTCTCCAGAGATTTTATGTTTTCAGTACATGTTAGCATACATGCTTCCAAACCCGTGTGGTTTAGAATGTGTGTCAGGCCACTTCGATGTCCTTCAGCAGTTGTGGGGGTTGCTAGATCAGAATCCTTCCCTACCATGCCTGATGGAGTGTTCCTGCTGCGCCTAACTTTGGGTGACAATGGAGACTTGAATAAATGGTCAGCTGTGCTTTCACTGTGTTCATGTACCTGCTCTGCATACACATGTGAGGGTAAGGGTGGGGGATCGAGTGCTGTGTGTCTCTGTGTGTAAACTTGGATACCCCTTAAGCATGCTTGATAAAAGAAGGCGACCTACCCCCAGGGATGCAGAACACTTGTCTAGTAAGTCACGGATTGGGTTGGGGTTGGGCATTGGTTTAAGGAATTGGGTTGGTAGGTGACTGTGGTTAGAGGTAGGGGTTTCATGTCTCAGGGCTACTGTTTTCAGGGATGGTAAGATTGAGATTAGTGTTCAGGTATAGGGTTGTCGATGTTAAGAATAGAGTTAAGGTTGGGTGTTAAGGATACTCAGGGTGTGAATTACAATTAAGTTTTTAGTTATGCTGCAGAAAAACATCATGTCATCCCATCACTTCACCAGATCATGGCACATCCTCACATCACTCAATTTTACGATCTAAAAGTTCTTGAAAAGGTACTTTTTTAGTTCTGTTTTAGTAGCTACAGACTTACTTGAAGAATAAAATAGAATGGGATTTCATTTGAAAACTTTATTCTCCTTCTCCTCTCCTTTCCTTTTGTGCTCTCCCCTCCCCTCTGCCTCTCCTCTCCTCCTCTGTTTTCTCTCTTCTCTGTTTTCTCCAGACATTTTATGTTTGAGGTACATGTTTGTATTCATGATTCCAAATCTGTATGGTTTAGAATGTGTGTCAGGGCACTCCCATGGCCCACATTTGCACTGGGGGCTCCGCGGGCGGGGCACGGGGAACTGGGTCTGGAAGGGGTGAATCCCGCCCCCATCGCCACCCAGACCCCGGGAGATCTGCCCTCCCCTCGCCATGCTTCCAGCCCCCACTCCTAGCTCCTGGTGGCCGCGTGGCCCTGAGCCGCCGGCACTGACCTGTGGGAAGGCGTGCACTGCACCGAGTCTGGGTCCTCCCGGTTCCGGGTCACAGGCTCGGGGTGCTGGCCCTGACCGCCCGAAACGCCCGCTCGGGAACTGGCGGCGCCGGGCCAAGAGCTCACTGCCCTGGGCCTGGAGGCCTCTGGGCGCTGGGCGCCGGGTGCCGCCCCTCCCTGTCCTGGGCCCTGCAGGTGCACACGTGCCTCTTCCACCCTGCCCTGATCTCCAGTAGGCAAGCCCAGGGCCAGCGCCCCCCAGAGCCGCGCTCCTCCGCCTGCAGTGCCTGCCTGCAGCACCTGCCACAGCTCTTTTCCCTTTTGTCCCACAGCAGGCCGCCCTGGCACTGGCGGGGGCGGGCGGCGCTGACCCAAAGGCAGGCCTAACCACTCACCATGCTGGGGAGGAGCGGAGGCGCCCGAAGGACTCCGGCCCTCAGTGTTCTCGGAAGATGGAGAATGAGATGGAAAGGGGGTGAACTGGACATCTGCTTTTGGTGAGTCAACACGCTGCCTAGAACCACATGCTGTTGAAAATTAACTTTGGCAAGATAGGCGATATTTGGGTTATGCTTCAGGCTTAGGGCTCGGTGTTAATGGTAGGATTAAAATTTGATTAGGGTAGCCAAACCCTAATCCATACCCTCAGCCACTATGCCTTACTTGAGACTTTTCATTAACTAAACCCACACATTAAATGTGCCCAACACAGCAACCCTAACCTAGTCCTCAAAGCTGGGAGAGAAAATTGGTTTGCTGGTATGTTTTTTGTTCTTTCTTACCTCTCTGGCCTGTTTCCTGACAGTGTTGAGGGTCTGTGTGGGCTGCAGGCCTTTGTAACAGCTAGCTGGCTGCCTGCAGACTGCTAATGCTCTGATAAACACTCCAAGAATCAATCCTTCAATATGTGGCTTCTCAGATAATTTACACATATCTTGACAGTATGATTGGGTTATGGGTCGGTTGTTGCTGTCACTAAGGACTGGTGGTTGTAGGGCTACTCAGAATGGTGGTTAGCATTAAGATGTAGTTATGGTTTGGAAATAGATTAGGCAGGTGTTGGGTTTTCCTTACAAAGCAGGTTAGTGTTAGGGACTAAGTTAGTGTTAGGCTATTACAGAAAGATAGTAAATGATGTTTGAGGAATGGGTCAGGCTTAGGGAGTGGGTTAGGGAAGGGGATAGAGAATGCGGTAGACAAAGGATGAGGTTGGGGAGCCTGTTAGGGAAGATTTTAGGATCAGGGTTTATAGGAAGGGTTGAGAGTTAGGGAGTGGGTGAGAATAAACTTTGTGGAACAAGTTATGAAACAGGTAAGGCTTAAGAACGTGTTAAGGAAGGGACTAGGGGAAGAGTTAGTCAATGTGTTCAGTATGAATGTGTTAGGTACACAATTGTATGGATCTATGTTAGCGTATGGGGTAGGGGTAGGGTTAGGGTTGGGTTGAAGCTGTATTACAATTAGGGTACGTGTGTGTATGGTTATGGTTACGGTTAGGACATTTGTCTTGGTATGGGGTAGGAGATATGGTAGGGGTTAGAGTCTGAGTGGCCTCAAGATCCTCCCCAAGTTCTTAGTTTACTAGCCATGCTCTTTCCCATGCCCTCCTTTTGGTGTCCCAGGGTTTGTCTTCCCCCTGTATCTGTATTTGTCTTCATTTTGAGTCTCCCACCTATTATGCAAAAAAGTCCATTTCCTCTCATTGGAAGGCAGGCCTATTTTGTGTAAGCATACAAATTAAAGCTTAAGTCCAGGGTTCTAGCTTTGAACAAAGCCCATCTGTACTCTTAGAAATACCTCTGAAGAACCTAGATAGGTGAGGATGAAGCTGTGAGGATAGGTTGTGGTTTCCCCTGGACTGTGTCACCATGTTTAAAGGCTCTGTACTCTTCCCTATGGTAATAGGGCACCTGCTAGGGTGACCCAGACCCTTGGGTGGTCTGGTTCTCTATGGTTCACCTCTCAGGAGCAGCACAGTGATGGAGGGTTAGGTTTGTGTATGATATTTGGTGGAGTTGCTGGCACTCCAAGGGACCAGTTTCCTTTTTTGCGGTGTTATGCTCAGATTTTGGGTCTCCAAAGACCATCAAGGAGCTGATTCTGATGCAAATGCAAGTCTTTATTGCAAGCTCAACCTGGACTCTCAACTGCCACCAACACAGTGGATCTGCATTGAGAGTCCCAACACTCAGATAGGCAGGGTTTTTATTGTGATTACTACAGGGGCAGGGTATTTCCAACTTGGCAGATACTTGATTGGATGGCATTTGGCAATCAAGTCTTTTCACATTTCTATTGCCTATCTACCCTTTCAGTTATCTATTTTGGCTTTGATAATGGGAATTGGCCTTGATATCAGGAACTGACAGCAGGGGGTCACATAGCACTGATGTAGGGGGTTAGTGCTTGGGGTAGAGCAAGTCACAAATGGGTTAAGCAAGCCGTTTACAGAAGCAGAATTCTGTCAGGCTGACCTAGTACCAATTTTAACAATTGCCACTGTGTTTTCCCCTTACAAGTAAGCAAGCTTGAGTGGGCTAAAACAATCCACTACTCAATCATAAGTAAACTAACCCAATAGTTACCATGGTATTTCTGCTACTATTCTGGTTATTTCTATAGTCTATGACTATGATCATTTTTTTTACTGTCCGTTACCATGGTTGCTACCTAGGTACAGAGTGGAACAAGAACTCCCTAATTTTTAAATGTCAAACTACAAAAAACAAGTCTCATGGGTGAGGGTCCAGCCCTCTAGCATGGAGTCATCACCAGGGTTTAGAAGCTGTTATAATTTTAACACTAAATCTTATACTTAGTCACTCAGGTTCTCAGATTAGCCCTTACAGTGGCAGGGCTTCATGTGCCTCCACAGAAGTATCCTGACTGTTTCCTTTCCTGTGTGTATACTGGCATAGGTATCCACTTTCTTTTGCTTCTAGAAGGCCGAGGGCAGCTCTCCATCCAGGGTCTTCCTTGTCTTTGGCACCTGTAAACGTTTGCACCCAGGTACAGACTACTGAGCTAGGGCTGGGGAGCAGAGAGGGACTTGAACGGACTCCAGTTCCTAGACTGAGACCAGGCTGACATCTTGTGAGGGATAGAGAGTCTTGTGGGTATTGGTGACACTTAAGCATTGGATTTGGACATGGAAAGAGCTTCCTAGAGAAGAGCAGGCTGCTGTTGTCAGAGTGGGTCCCAGCATGCTGCCTGAATCCTTACCTGCACCCTGTCATCTGCTTCAGGCCTGGGCAGGGGCTGATAGAGCCTCTCTACAGCCTTCCAGGAACACCTGGCCAGGAACCTGGGAGGCCATCACACTGCCTACCTATAGCCAGTGCATCCCTGGCAGTCCTCGGTCCTGGATGAGGAGGAAGGCACTGGGCCTGCCCACCCAGGGGTTCCTGAGCTCCGAGGATGGTGTGTTGCAGCAGAGGGCAGGTATGGGGGGGCAGGGGAGGTGGGAAGCTCTCTGTCTGCCTGCCCTAGGAGGACTGGATCCTTTCTCCCACCAGGCTGTCTCCTCCAGAGTCAGAGGGAGGCAGCAGTGACTACTGCATTTTAGGCTGCTGTGGTGAGTTCCATCTGTCTGTGTTCCTCAGAAACATGGAGAACCCCAGGCCCTTTCCAGGCCTGTGGTCTTTCCTATATACAGCAGAGCCCAGATACCCAGCAAAGTGCTACTTGTAAGGAAGCTACCCACAGTCAGAGGTGTAGACTGCTTGAGGACTCAAAGCACATTTGCTCTCTCCCATTCTGGGTAGGCAGCAGGTTTGCTCTGACCTGGCTAGCTGCTTCATGTCCACATTGATGAATGTGAATTAATGCCCCTGTTTCTGAGTGTTGGTGGGCTTTGGCCTCCTGAGGTCACTTGCATACTGTACAGAAGCCCTTATGTTGATGGAGTAGGGGTCTTTCATCAATCTTCAGTTCTGTGGGGAAGGGTCCTTACCTTTAACATCCTGACACCCAGCCTCTTTCATCCCTTTCTCCCTTCTGGTTTTGCCCCAGGCCTTTCTGAGAAGGGTGTGGATACACATCCTGTTCTATGTTCCCCCTTTAAAGGCCCAACCAGGGCTCTGTGGACACAAGTGAGATGCCATGACCAGGTGGAACAGCATTTTCATGAATCTTCCTCAGTCACATTCCAAACTGAGTTCACAGGGGATGTCTTGGCTCTTCCAAAGTGTAGATGACCAGGGGTGAGGCTTATGGGGGGTGGTCAGCAGGAGAGAGGCGGGGCAAGAGCCAGGAAGCTAGAGGTGCAGGGGTGAGGCTTATGGGGTGTCAGAGCATGAGAGAGGCTGGGCAAGAGCCAGGAAGCTAGAGGTACAGGCCTGGAGCCTATGGGCATCACAGCAAGATAGTGGTGGGGAAAGCGGGAGGAAGTGAGAATTGAAGGGGCGTGGCCCTGGCACTGGACTGTTTTAGGTTGGTTCTGCCTGGGACTGGCAGTCCTGCCAGTAGCCCCCATCTTTGGGTTTGTGCCCACAATGCTGGTGAGGCTCACTGTGGTTTGGTGGTGGGCCTGGGCTACCCTACACCCATCCCATCAGGCACCGTCTGCTTGTTTGTGTGGGGAAACCTGGAGGAACGCTGACCTTGCACAAATGCGGCTTGTATATAGAGAAGGGCTGGACCCAGGTGCACCAAGCTGATTTTGAGGCAACTATGGAAGACAAGCAGAGCTAAGTGGCAGTGGGGCCCAGGGCATGGGTGTGTGATGGCTGTGATAGTGTGGAGAATCATGGCCTGCCTCTCCTGTTTGCTTGTTTGTGCCCTTCCTGATGTGGCTTTGGTGAGGCTAGGCCTCAAACCAGGCCTCTGGAGCCGGCTTCGAATCAGTGCAGAGCTTTTAGCTGGTGCTTTTAGTCTTGGCAGGCCCAGGCCATGGTTGTGGGGTGGCTTATGGTGTTGAGCTAATGGGGCGTCACAGCAGGATACACGTGGGGCAAAAGCAAGGAAAGTAGAGGTGAAGGGGCTTTGCTTATTGGGTTTGAATGCAGGGGAGGGGAGGGGCATGGGCCAGGAAGTGACAGGGGCAGGGGCGGGGCTTATGTGGAGGCCCAGGACAGGAGGGCCAAGAGGCCTGAAGCTAGTGTGTGTTGGCAGGGCTATTGGGCATCACAGCAGGAGAGGGGAGGGGAAAGGGGAGGAAGTGAGAGGTCAAGGGGTGTGTCTTGGGCGCTGGACTGGTTTAGGTCAGTTCTACCTGGAACAAACAGACATGCCACGAGGCTAGGAGGAGTTCCTTTCTCTGAGGGTCCTCTAGTTTGGTTCAGGCCTACAAAGCTGGTCAGGCTCACTGTGGTTTGGTGGTGGGCCTGGGCTTCCGTACACCCATCCCACCAGGCAGCAGCCACTTTTCTGTGTGGGGATGCCTGGAGTACTGCGTGTGCAGATGCTGCTTGTGTGTGGAGAAAGCTGGACCCAGGTGCACTGAGCTGATCTTGAGGCAATTCCAGAAGACAATCAGCTCTTCAGAGCTTCGTGGCAGGTGTGGCCCAGGGCATGGGTGTGGGGTGCTTGTGACTGTATGTGGAGTAGCATGACCTGCCTCTCCTGTTTGCTCCTTTGGGCCCTTCCTCAAGTGGCTTTGGTGAGGCTAATGCCTCAAACCAGGCCTCCAGAGCCGGCTTCCAGTCAGTGCTGAGCATTTAGTGGGCTTTCAGTCTGGGCAGGCCCAGGCCATGGTTGTGGGGTGTTTGTGAAAGTGTGTGGAGGAGCATGGCCTGCCTCCCTGTTGGCTTTAGTGAGGCTATGCCTCAAACCAGTCTTCTGGAGCTGGCTCCCAGTCATTGCAGAGCTTGTAGCCGGTGCTTTCAGTCTTGGCAAGCCCATGTCATGGGTGTGGGTTTGTAATTCCTGCCTGCCTGCCTCTCTGTGTTGGTTTGTGTCCTTCCTGAAGTGGCTTGGGTGAGGCCAGTCCCCAAACCAGGCCTCCAGAGCCGGCTCCAGTCATTGTCAAGCTTTTAGCTGGCACTTTCAGGCCCAGAACATGAGTGTGGGGTGTTTGTGATTGTGTGTGGAGAAGTACAGCCTTGCTCTCTTGTTTGTTCATTTGTGCCCTTCTTGTAGTTGCTTCAGGGTGGATAAGCCCTGAAGTAAGGAGATCAGGTCTCTCTGGTGCCATCTTGGCCACTCACATGTTGAATTGTAGGGTCTGGCATCTCGTCTTCATGGTGCAGGGAGGGAAATCTGACCCCCAGGTGATGGTTGTGCCTGAATCCTGGAGACAGGTGTGAGTACTTCCCTTGTCGGTGACTGAGCCTGTCAGTCCAGTGCTTGGGAATAGCAGCTTCCTATTACCCTGTCCCCTGACCTTACCTTATTTAGGCCCAGACAAGCACTGGTGCCTTTGCACCATACCACACATCTCTGTGTTTGCATCCTGTGTCCTGTCTCCTGGCTTATGTCTGGTCAACATGATGTCTCAAATTAGTTCTTGGAGCTCAGTTGGTTTGTTAGTATAGTTTTTGTTTTTTCTTTCCTCTCTGGCCTGTTTCCTAACAGTGATAAATATATTTGGGGGCAGCATGCCTTTGTAACAATTGGCTGCCTATAGATTGCCAGCATTATAATAAAGACTCCAAGATTTCATCATTCAAAATGGGCTTTCTCTGATAATTTACATTATAACATGCCCAAACCATGCTTCTGGATCCAGCTCCCTGTCACTGCAGAGACTTTAGATGGTGCTTTCAGTCTAGGCAGGCAAAGGGCATGGTTGTGGGGGTATTTGTGAAAGTGTGTGGAGAAGTTCAGCCTTCCTCTCTTGTTTATTGCACATTTTACTTGGCATACCAAGGTATTTTGTCTAGTTTTTGGAGCATGACTCACCAGCCAGGCCAGCACCTTTATACTGAGTCGTGTTCCCTGGTGGTCTCAGTGGGCCATCACTGCTCCCAGGCCTGGTGTGAGATCTGTCTCATTAGGAGCTGTATGGAGGTAGCAGAAGGCAGGAGCAGAAAGTGTGGTCTAAATGGCCTTTTCCTTTTTTCCTTCCATCAACCATGGCTCTGATCCCACTCAACAGAGGAGAGGCCTAAGTGCTGAGGATTGGAATGGTAGGTGTCCAGTCCAATGAAGGATGGCCTCAGTGGACCCCAACGTATCTTGGTTACTAGAAAATCAACCCCAACCCAGGTCTTGCATAGGGCATGGAGGTTAGGGTGGAGGGGATGTGTGGAAAATGATTTTTCCAGATGCCTGTAAACCTATCTGCTCGGGAGGCCAAAATCTGTTGATTGCAGTCGAAACCAGCCCTGGTAGGAAAGTCCATGAGGCTCTTTATCACCAATCCTGTAGTAGAAGCTGAGCTGTGTCTCAAGTGGTGGAGTGCTCATGTCTGAGTTCAATCCCCAGGACCAGCACAAAAAGATTATTGGGGGTGGGAATGTGGCTTAGTGGTAGAGTGCTCCTCTGCACCCTACCCTGCGTTTGATTCCTCAGTACCACATGCACAGAAAAAGCAGGAATTGGTGTTGTGGCTCAAGTGTTAGAGTACTGCCCTTGATTAAAAGAAGCTCAAGGACAGTGCCTAGATTCTGATTTTAAGCTCCAGGATTGGCCAAAATAAGATTTTCATCATATAGGTCTTATACACATTTATTTTTAAACTTTTATTTAAATTTTTTTCTTTGCCGGATTTGGTGCCTGAAATCTGTGCCTGGGTTCTGTCTTTGAGGTCTTCAGTTGAAGCCTAGTGCTCTACCTCATGAACCACAGCACCACTTCTGGTTTTCTAGTGGGTCATTGGAGATAACAGTCTTATGAACTTTCCTGCCTGCGCTGGCTTTGAACCTGGATCCTCTCGTCTCAGCCTCCTGAGTAGCTTGGAGGACAAGAGTGAGCCACATTTTGTTATGCATACAAAAGTATTTCACTTTCTTTTTTGTGAGTTCCAGTGGTATTGTGTTTCAGGGCCTTCCACAAGCAAGGCAAGTACCTCAGCTCTTAGCCCTGGCTGTTTTTATACAGCCTTTGGTTTTCATGATTTCCAGCCTTTGTAGGCATTTTGAGGAGAAAATGGACAGTGTCAGAATAAAATGTGTAGAGCCTGGAAGCTTGGAATCATGAATAGAGGTTCTGGCTCTATAGCCCAAGGTAGAACAGTGTGGATGAACCCAATTATTAGCTGCTCTGAAGAACTCATGCCTTACCCAGGCCCCTGGCCTCTTTTCAAGTCTGCGTCATTTTCATTTTTACTTTCATATCCATCCTGGGGCCTGGAGAAGGAGGTGAAGGCATGTGTGAGGAAGGGCAGCCTATCTTTTCCTGATTTGTAAGTTGGTGTTGATCAGAACAACTTAGGTGACCCTAGTCCTCTGCCCAAGCCTCTGAGTCTTTGCTATGCATTCAGTTCTGCTTTTGGTCATGTCCTGCTTTGTGATTGTGGGTTAGGGGCTCGGGCTGTGTGGAAAATATTTTATTTTTATTACATAGGTCTTATACACATTTTGTTCAGCGTCTCAAGGCATTTAAGTTTCTTTTTGGTGAATTTAAAATTTATTGTGTTTCAGGGTCTCTCACAACCTAGGTAAGCAACTCAACACTGAACTTCACCCCTTTAATATAACCCAGTCAGTTCCTTTAGACTGTTTTTATTCAAGTTTTCTAGTAAGGAGATTTCTGTTTTGTTCTTCCCCTGTCACCTCTACAGGATCCTGCTTCCGTGTGGAGTAGTTCCAGCATACCCATCCTTTGTTGCCTGTTGATTTCTTCTGACTGTAAGTACTTTGAGGGCAAAATGTTTCTAGTATCAGAAGAAAACATTGACTAAATACACTTGGAATTTTGAGTGTAGTATCTGGAACAATAGCCCAGTGTACATAGTGGCTTTAATGACATTGTCCCCTGAAGAAGTGACATCCATTCAAAAACATTCTGAAGTTGGCATCACTGTAGGTCAAGGTTCTAAGACCCTCTAATCATTGAATCACAATCATAAGGAGGCATCACGGTGAAGGTAACAGGGACCTGGTATGAAAAGATTGCCACTGGGTTTAGTTGAGGAGCTCAGCAATCAGTGTGGCTGGGACTGAAGCACCCAGATCCTGGTTGGCCGTGCTCCAAGGTAGTACTGGGCGATGGAGGGACTTGAAAACTATGCTGAAGTTGTACCATGGTATCACCAGGCAAATGGCTATCCCTTATGCTCATTAGTGCTGTTTCAGACAGGTACCCCACCTAAGTAGCCTCAATTGCTGGGGCCTCAATTGCTGCTTTGAAGTGGGATGCAGAATGAGAGTTGGCAAAACACACATTTTAGCCATAAAGGACGCCATGTGGACTGGCTGCTTACTCCTGGTACTTGAACTCTCAGCCTGGGAGCTGTCCCTGAGCTTCTTTTTGCTTCATGCTAGCACTCTACCACTTTAACCACAGCACCATTTCCGGCCTTTTCTGTTTATGTGGTACTGAGGCATCGAACTCAAGGCTTCATGCATGCTAGGCAAGCACTCTAGCACTTAGCTACATTCTCAGCCCCAGTCTTGGGTTTTGAGATGACACTTTACGCACATCTGAGGATCAGACATTGCCACCTTTGAAGCAATAGAAGCATGGGCTTTACTTGATCAACACGAGGGTTGTCTGATGGTAGAGAGTGGGGTGTCCCTGGCACGCACTGAGCACTGTAGACTCAGGCTGAAAGTCCACCATGATTCTTGGGCTGGATAAGGCTGAAGACTGGAAATTAGTAGTTGCTATCATGGGTGACAGAAAATCCACAAGCCATCAAAAGACAAGTCTGATAAATTGGAATCCTTTAAAGGAAATCAGTATAAACCTCCTAAGATTCCAAAGGTAAGCTGCAAAACTCATCAGACAAAGCACCCATTAATTGCTAAGTACAGAGTGTCAATAAATCAGGAACAGAGCCAGGCACCAGTGGCTTATACCAGTAATCCTCGGTACTCAGAAGGCTGAGATCTGAGGATCATGGCCTAAAGCTAGCCCAGGCAGGAACGTGCTTGAGTCCCTTATCTCCAATTAAAAGGCAAAAAACCAGAAGTGGCACTGGCTCAAGGACAGCCCATGACTGACAACAACAAAAGAACAGACCACTGAATGACCTGAGAGACACATGGTCCAAAGATGTGAACATGGAAGGAGATGGAACTAACTGTTGAATCTCCATAAATTGTATATCATTTATTTTTCAACAGTGGCATACATGACTATTCATTCTTTTTCCGATTCATATGTGCAAAAATCCCTTGTGTTGCTGTTTATTCTTAGGGACATTTTTGGTGGTGCATTATTTCTAGGATTGGCTTTATTTGACTAAGTGTTGGATTGTTAACATGCAAAATACAGTTGATGTTGGATTCTTCTAGACCAGCAGCTTTTTATGAATTATTACACTGAAGAAAACTGCACTTGTGCCACCTAGTGGCTCATTTAAGTGGCTCTCTCCCCTCCCATTTTCCTCTCTTCTCTTTTCCCCTCCCCCACCCTTTTTCTTTCTCCAGACATGTATTGCTGCATTAGACCAGGGGGGCCTCAATTTTGTCTTCTTGCCTCAGCCTCCCAACTGTTGTGGTTACCTGCATTTACCACCCTACCAGTCTCAATATTATCCTCCCCCCTCCTCCATTCCTCCTCCCCCTCCCTCCTCCCTCCTCTTCCCCTCCTCTTTTCTGTCTTTTCTCTGTCCTCCAGACATTGTATTTTCTACATTAGACCAACCTGATTTTGAACTCTCAATCTTCCTTCCTCATCCTACCAACTGTGGGGCTTACCTGAATTTGCTACCCTACCTGGCTCAATTTTATGATCTAAAATTCCTGAAAAAGGACTCTTCTAGGTGCAGGGACTATGGCCTAGTGGCAAGAGTGCTTGCCTCTTATACATGAAGCCCTGGTTTCGATTCCTCAGCACCACATATATAGAAAGGGTCAGAGGTGCTGCTGTGGCTCAAGTGGCTGAGGGTTATCCTTGAGCAAAAAGAACCCAGGGGCAGTGCTCTGCCCCTGTGTCCAAGCCCCAAGACTGCCCCCCCCCAAGGCACTACTTTAGTTCTAATAACAGACTTACCTGTAGAATAAAATAGAATGGGATTTCATTCCCCTTTTCATTTGAAACCATTATTCTCCCTCTTCTCTTCTCCTTATCTCCTCTGTGTCCCCGCCTCCTCCTTTTCCTCCTCTGCCTTCTCCTCTCCTCCTCTCCATTGCTAACACGAGAACATACCTTAATTTTTCTTCACTTAATGCCAATCATTCTTCTTACAGTTCCCCCAAGCCCTATTCTTAGCCCTACAATTATAGTTTAAAGTATAGTTTAAACAAAACAATTGACTGTGAATCTAGAAACAAAGAATTATAGTTCTTTTAATTACCCAAAAAAGTAACGAGGAGCTACTAACTTCTCCACCCATACATAAAAGTATGGCTTTTTTATTAACTTTTTAAGGATACTGGTAATCTAGTGGCCTTAGGAGCCAAAAATTTGGTGCAAATACAAGATAAAGTAACCTGTAATGCTTACCGTATCATTTACATTCATATTATCTATTCTTCTAAAACCCCTAACAAAACTTTTAATGGGTCAACCAACCAACAGTAACATATCCTGATCAAATTACTAAATCTATAAAATGAGCCTTCATTATTAGTCTGATTCCAGTATTTCTATTCATCAATATAAAAAAAAAGAGACAGTCATCTCTAATTATCACTGAATAACTATTCACTCCATAGAATTATACATAAGCTTTAAGTTAGATCTTTATGCTGTTTTTTTTTTTTTAATCTATAGCCCTGTTCCTCACTTGGTCCATCATAGAATTTTCTACATGATAAATACATTCTGATCTAAGCCAAAACCGATTTATGACCTACCATTAATAAGTAATGAAACTGCCTTACCCTTACTGGGTTTAATTCTAGCAGCTACTGGTAAATCCGCTCAATTCGGCTTCCATCCATGGCTTCCATCTGCCGTAGAAGGTCCTATACCTGTATCTTCTCTACTACACTCAAGTACTATAGTTGTAGCAGGAATCTTTTTGCTAATTCATTTTTATCCCTTTATAGCCAAGCACCCAAATATTATATCACTAATTCTATGTATTGGGGATATTACAACCTTATTCACAGAAATCTGTGCCCTGACATTATTGCATTCTCTACCTCAAGCCAACTATGTTTGATAATAGTAACTCTAGGCAGTAATCAGCCTTATTTATCATTTCTTGACATCTGTACACATGCATTCTTCAAAGCTATGTTATTTATATGTTCTGGCTCAATTATCCACAACTTAAACGATGAACAAGACATTCAAAAAATAGGAGGAATCGCCCCATGTCTACCATTTACAACATCTGCTCTAATTTTAGGTAGCCTCGCTTTAACTGGCACACCCTTCCTTACAGGATTTTACTTAAAAGACCTAATCATTAAAGCAATAAATCTATCATATACTAATTCTTGGGCCCTACGCATCACCCTAATTGCAACATACTTTACAGCTATCTACAGCTCACAAATTATTTTCTTCATTTTAAAAGGACATCCACGATTTTTACTAATTAATTCCACCAATTAAAGTAATCCAAGCCTAATTAATCTGATCAAACACCTTCTAAAAGAAAGCATCTTGGCTGGTTTCCTATTTTCCAACCTTATTAATCCTACCAACACCCAAACTATATGCCTATTATAATCAAATTATCAGCTCTAACAGTAACTATCATAGGGTTTATTGCTGCAATAGAACTAAACATTATATCATGTTATTTAAAAATAAATCCCAATTGTATTCATTCAACTTCTCTAACCTGCTAGGATTTTTTCCAACCATCACACATCGACTCCTTCCTAATATAGGTCTCACATTTAGTCAAAAATTAGCAACATCAACTATAGACTATACATGAAATGAAAAATTTATACCTAAAACCCTAGCTACCATTAATGCATCTGCTTCTAGCTCCCTGTCAAATCATAAAGGCCTATTAAAAATGTATTTTTCATCATTCATCTTATCCACCCTACTTCTACTAGTTATTATCAACTAAACGCCCGAGTAATTTCAATAAGATAAATAGTTATAGAGTTCAACCACCCAACTACTATAAATCAACTCCCATAACTGTAAATAGCTGCCACCCCAAGTGAATCTTCCCAAACTAGTAATACATTGTATTCACCAAATGCTAAAATATTATCTAAATTATATAATCCACCTACACCTTCTAACCCCTCAAAATGCAGAACAGTAATTACTAAAACGACTTCTAATAATATTCCTAATAATAGTAAAAATCATAGTCATAGATTTGAGCCTCAAGTTTCAGGATATTCATCAGTTGATATAACACTTGTATAACCAAATACAACTAACATCCCTCCTAAATAAATAAAAAACACAATCATACCAATATAAGAGCTATCATTTGGAATTATTAAGACCACACCCAACAGCCCCACTAACAATCAATCCTACACCCGTGAAAATAGGTGAAGCTTTAACAGCTACCCCAACAAAACCTAAAACCATTAAGATTAAAGTTAAATAAAGTCAATCGTCATGATTTTCACATGGACAATCATATGAAAGTCTCATCCTTTCATAAAAATAGTAAACCATGCTTTCATTGACCTTCCAACTCCCTCTAACATCTCAGGGTGAGGAAACTTTGGATCCCTTCTTGGAGTATGCTTAATTATCCAAATTTCTACTGGCCTATTCTTATCTATGCACTACACATTTGATACACTCACAGCATTTTCTTCAGTTGCGCGTATTTGCCGAGATGTTAACTATGGTTGATTAATTCGATGTATACACTCTTAACGGAGCATCATTATTCTTCATTTGTCTTTATCTGCACATTGGATGAGGTATTTATTACGGCTCCTACCTCTACAAAGAAACCTGACATATCGGAATTATTATTCTATTCCTAGTAATCGCTACAGCCTTTATAGGATATGTACTTCCATGAGGACAGATGTCATTTTTAGGAGCCACCGTAATTACCAATCTATTATCTGCAATCCTTTATATTGGATCATACCTAGTAGAGTGAATTTGAGGGGGATTTTCAGTTGATAAAGCTACTTTAACTCGTTTCTTCGCATTCCATTTTATTTTACCATTCATTATTGCAGCAATGGCAATAATTCATGTTTTATTTCTTCACAAAACAGGATCTAATAATCTACTAGGCATCCTATCTGATTCAGATAAAATTCCATTCCATCCTTACTACTCATACAAAGATCAATTAGGAAGTGTAGCATTGCTAGCCTTCTTCTTTACGATCGTTTTATTCTTCCCAGTTGCCTTAGGATAATTATATACCTGCTAACCCACTCAATACACCACCTCATATTAAACCAGAATGATATTTCCTATTCGCCTACGCTATTCTACGCTGCATTCCAAATAAACCAGGAGGAGTAATTGCCCTGATCCTATCAATCCTAATCCTTGTCCTATTCCCACTCCTCCATACATCTAATCAACGTGGATTAATATTCCGACCTATTAGTCAAATCCTATTTTTTTTTTTTTTTTGGCCAGTCCTGGGGCTTGGACTCAGGGCCTGAGCACTGTCCCTGGCTTCTTCTTGCTCAAGGCTAGCACTCTGCCACTTGAGCCACAGCGCCACTTCTGGCCATTTTCTGTATATGTGGTGCTGGGGAATCGAACCTAGGGCCTCATGTATACGAGGCAAGCACTCTAGCCACTAGGCCATATCCCCAGCCCTCAATCCTATTTTTAAATTTAATCTCAGATTTAATTATTCTAACCAGAATTGGAGGACAACCAGTAGAACCACCCTTTATCATTATTGGACAAATCACATCCATTCTCCTTCTCTTTCTTCCAATTGCCGGATTAATTGAAAATAAAGTACTTAAATGAAGACTGCTTTAATAGTATAAGAATTATATAGGTCTTGTAAATCTAAGACAAAGATTTTATCTTCTTAAAGCATTCAGGGAAAGAACAGAATCCTACCTCCAACCCCTAAAGCTGGAATTCTTAATTAAACTATTCCCTGTACTTGGGAGATTTAATAAATTTAAACTGTTTCATGAGGCTTAATCTTAAACTCTCCAAAAAAAATTACCATGCATATTATGATTAATCGTTCATAAACCATAAAATCACATTAAATTAATACATGCTTATAAGCAAGTATTAACCCCCATAAAGTACATTTACATCCTGTTATATCCACATTAAATGCTCCACAATATGAATATTGTACAGTACAATGAGTTAATGCTTGTCAACCATAATACCATACCCACATTAGTCCATTAAATTTCATTAGTCCTTGAACACATGGATAATCCCCTATTACTTGTTGTCTCTTAATCTAGCATCCTCCGTGAAACTATCAACCCGCCCACTCTGCCTCGGGGCCCATAAAACTTGGGGGTAGCTATTGTGATACTATACCTGACATCTGGTTCTTACCTCAGGGCCATAAAATTAAGATCACCCACATGTTCCCCTTAAATAAGACATCTCGATGGATTAGTGACTAATCAGCCCAGGACTAACATAACTGTTCTGTCATATCCCTACTATTTTTTTTTATTTTCGGTATGCTGTGATTCAGCTAATCTGCCAAGGCATGGACGCAGTCAATTGATCTGTAGCTGGACTTATTAACTAACATTCTCCAACCCCATAATAATCAAGCCATTGACATATTAATGCTCGAGGACATGAAAAAATTTTATACTAAAATAGTACTCTAATGCATACACAGAAATATTTATTCTTCCTCCCTTAGGAGATTAGCACTTTATTAACACCCATTTCCCTAAACATTAATAGATGCAAATACCAACATAGTCCTAATCTGAACTTACTAAATACTTAGTTGACTGTCAAACTCCTAAGGCCACCGGGTTAATGTAGCTTATGAGCAAAGCAAGGCACTGAAAATGTCTAGAAGAATTGTTTAATTCCATAAACACAAAGGTTTGGTCCTGGCCTTTTTATTTGCTGTCAGTAAAATTATACATGCAAATATCCGTACACCGGTGAGTTTTACCCTGAAATTCAGTTAGAATGAAAGGAGTAGGTTTTAAGCTCTCAATATAACAATTGACGCTCATAACGCCACGTTTCACCACACCCC
Organism: Perognathus longimembris pacificus; assembly: GCF_023159225.1. Lineage (NCBI taxonomy): Eukaryota > Metazoa > Chordata > Mammalia > Rodentia > Heteromyidae > Perognathus > Perognathus longimembris. The sequence goes on from NC_063162.1 coordinate 154,877,806, forward strand.
CACGGGCTACAGCAGTGACAAAAAGTAAGCTATGAACGAATTGGTAAACTTCGTGCCAGCAGCCACCGCGGTCATACAAATGACCTAAGTAAATAAAGTTCGGCGTGAAGAGTGTTGAATTAAATATTCAGTAAAATTAAACTACAGCTAAGCTGTAAAAAGCCCTTTTATGAAAAACAGTGTCGAAAGAAATTTTATCTAATTAAAACACTGAAACTATAACACAAACTGGGATTAGATACCCCACTACGTATAGTTGTAAACATAAATAGGTTTAAAATAAGCCTATTCGCCAGAGAACTACTAGCCACAGCTTAAAACTCAAAGGACTTGGTGGTGCTTTATATCAATCTAGATAAGCCTGTTCTGTAATCAGTAAACCCCGATATACCTCACCATTTCTTGCTAATTCAGTGTATATACCGCCACCTTCAGCAAACCCTAAAAAGGCCCACAAGTAAGCCCAATTATATTATATAAAAAAAGTTAGGTCGAGGTGTAACTCATGAAATGGGCTAAATTTTTGGTCCAGAACATACGAAACCTTGTCTGAAATGGACAAGATAAAGGAGGAATTAGCAGAAAACTAAAAATAGAGTGTTTAGTTGAATAGAGCAGTGAAGCACACACACAGAGCCTGTCACCCTCCTCAATATTCGATACAGATAAGTACATAACTTTTAACTACAAGAATTAAGAGGAGATGAGTCCTAAAAAGGTAAGTGTACTGGAAAGTGCGCTTGGATTAATGAAAGTGTAGCTGAAATAAAGCACCTGACTTAGACTCAGAAGACTTCAAAATACTTGAATGCTTTGAACTATTGCTAGCCTAACCTTCCACAAACTAAATCATTCTTAATGCATGAATTAAATCATTCACCCCTAAACTAGTATAGGAGATAGAAAATTCATTACTAGAGCTATAGAAACAGTATAAAATTAAAGTATAACAAAGCAAAGATAAAACCTTCTACCTTTTGCATAATGGACTAACTAGAATAAATTTGACAAAAATTGTTTTAGCCAAACACCCCAAAATCAGACAAGCTACCTTTAAATAGCTAACCAGAGCCAACTTGTCTATGTCACAAAATAGTGAGATAATTAAAGGTAGAGGTGAGAAGCCTACCGATTGTGATGATAGCTGGCTGCCCAGCCAAAGAATTTTAGTTCAACTTAAAATTTACCTAAAATATTAATAAATGTAAATTTTAACCTTAATCTAAAGAGGTACAGCTCTTCAGAATTAGGATTCAAGCTTTTCTAGTGAATAAATAATTAATCATAGTTGGCCTAAAAGCAGGCATCGATTAAGAAATCGTTGAAGCTCAACACGAGTTAAATATAAATATTACTAAAACCTATAATAATTCCTAGAAATACACTGGGCCAATTTTATTATATTAGATGCACCAATGTTAGTATAAGTAATAAGAATAGTTTCTCCTGACATAAGTGTATATCTGCACAAATAAATCACTGATAATTAACATTAACATTTAATAAACCCCATATTAATCTTAAACCCCGTACAAATCAATGATAATCCAACGCAGATATGTCACGAAGGAAAGATTTAAAAATGTAAAAGGAACTTGGCAAACACAAGCCCCTCCTGTTTACCAAAAACATCACCTCTAGCATTACAAGTATTAGAGGCACCGCCTGCCCAGTGACTAATGTTAAACGGCCTCGGTATCCTGACTGTGCAAAGGTAGCATAATCACTTGTTCCTTAATTAGTGACTTGTATGAACGGCATAACGAGTGCTTAACTGTCTTTAACATTTAATCCATGAAATTGACCTCTCCGTGAAGAGGTGGAAATTAATAAGACGAGAAGACCCAATGGAGCTTAAATTACTTTCTACTAAAAACTTAAACTCACTCTAACAGAGGTAAACAGTAACAAGCTAGAAAGAAAATTTTGGTTGGGGTGACCTTGGAGAAAAAATAATCCTCCGAAAGACTTAGACCTGGACTTACAGGTTGAGGTTAACCTACGTCATCTTTGATCCAGGATTTCTGATCAGTGGACCAAGTTACCCTAGGGATAACAGCGCAGTCTCATTAAAGAGTCCCTATCGATAATGAGGTTTACGACCTCGATGTTGTATCAGGACTGCAGCAGCTATTAAAGATTCATTTGTTCAACGGTTAAAGTCCTACATTATCTGAGTTCATACCGGAGAAATCCATGTCTGTTTCTATCTATTTACTATTTCTCCAGAAATAAGGCCAACTTCCAGAGAAATAAGGCCAACTTTCCCCAAAGCGCCTTAATGCTTAATTAATGATTTATTTCTTAATTAAACTGTTAACATGGCAGAGCTCGGCAATTGCATAAGATTTAAAACTATTATCAGAGGTTCAACTCTTCTTCTTAACAGCATGTTAATTTTAAATTTCCTTGTATTTATAATTCCAATGTTATTAGCAATAGCCTTCTTAACCCTACTAGAACGCAAGATTGTAGGCTATATACGATTATGAAAAGGTCCTAACATCGTAGGTCCATATGGTGTTTTTCAACCATTCGTGGATGCTTTAAAACTGTTCATTAAAGAGCGTATATGCCCAGCCACTTCATCCTTAATTCTATTTTCAATTTACCCTATTTTAGCATTATCACTAGCCCTATCCCTATGAATTCCCCTTCCAATACCACATCCACTACTTAACATAAACATAGGATTTTTATTCATCTTAGGAGCATCAACCATATCAGTATATTCAATTTTAGGATCAGGCTGAGCATCCAATTCAAAATACGCTATATTTGGAGCATGACGAGCTATAGATCAAACCATTTCATATGAAGTAAGCCTAGCAATCATCCTCCTATCAACAATACTATTAGCTGGACCATTCTCAATATTTTCCCTGTCAATGTCTCAAGAATATATCTGAATAATTATCCCAGCATGACCCCTAGCTATAATATGATTTATTTCCACACTAGCTGAAACAAACTAAGCTCTCTTTGATGTAACCAAAGGTGAATCTTAACTAGTTTCAGGCTTCAACGTTGAATATGCTGCAGGACCATTTGCCTTATTCTTTATGGCAGAATATATAAATATCATCCTAATAAATTGACTAACCGCTATTTTATTTTTGGTCCAACCTACTCCACACTCAATGATTACTTTAAACCTAGTTGTAAAAGCATTAATTTTAACTTCTTTGTTTCTACTGATCCAAGCATCATATCCATGTTTCTGATATGACCAACTTATGCATCTTACGGTGAGTATACCACTGCCAATATAGAAATATGTCTGACAAAAGTCACTTTGATAGAGTAAAACATAAAGGTTATATTCCTTTTATTTCTAGAATTATAGGACTCAAACACAACCTAAGAACTCAAAATTCTTCATGATACCAATTAAACTAAATTCTAGTAAGGTCACCTAATTAAAACTATCGGGCCTATACCCCGAAAATGTTGGTTTTAACCCCTCCCATACTAATTAATATTGTTGTATATTCACTAATTATATTTACAATCTTTATAGGAACCATATTAGTTCTCACAACCTCACACTGAATATTCATGTGACTAGGACTAGAAATGAGCATACTAGCAATTATTCCTATAATAATTTACAACAATAACCCATGCTCAACAGAAGCCACCACAAAATATTTCCTAACACAAGCAACAGCATCAATATTCCTTATATACTATATCTTCAATAACCTTGATTCATCTGGGCAATGAAACATAGTTGACCTAAAAGACAACCTATGCCAATATATACTACCAATTGCCCTAGCCATAAAACTTGGCTTAGCCCCATTCCACCTTTGAGTACCAGAAGTTACTCAAGGTATTCCATTATTCTTTGGTATAATCGTACTAACATGACAAAAAGTGGCCCCAATCTCAATTATATACCAAATGGCCAACAACCTAAGTATAAACATAATGTTTATTGCTATATCATCAATTCTTATTGGGGGCTGAGGAGGTCTTAATCAGACTCAAATATGAAAAATCCTAGCATATTCATCCATTGCCCTTATAGGATGGATAGCAGTAGTAACAATCTATAATCCCACTGCAATAACCCTTAACTTAGTTATTTACATCATACTTACAATTAAGCTCTTCATCTCCATCCTCTCTAACCATAGCATGAAATTCTACCCCATTAATTACTTTAATTATGCTGGTCACACATATCATTAGGAGGACTACCCCCACTAACAGGATTTCTACCTAAATGATTTATTATCCAAGAAATAGTGTCAAACAAAAACATTATAGCACGTGTATTTATAGCCATATCAGCCCTACTAAACCTTTACTTTTATCTTCTACTAATCTATTCATCTGCCCTTACATTATGTCCCCTTCCAAATAATAACAAATTCATATGACAACTAAATAATTACAAAAGCTTATGACCCATCCCAGCTCTTCTTTTTCTATCCTCATTATCACTTTCCCTATCTCCATTTTGTACTCAGTATTCTAGAAATTTAGGTTAATCAAAGACCAAGGGCCTTCAAAGCCCTAAGTAAACACTCAAGTTTAATTTCTGTCTCTAAGGACTGCAGAACTAATACTACATCTTCTGGATGCAAACCAATTGCTTTTCTTAAGCTAAATCCTCACTAGATTGATAGGAATCAAATCTACACAATGTTAGTCAACAGCGAAATACCCTAAATCATCTAGCTTCAATCTACTTCTCCAGCCGAGGAAAAAAAAGGCTGGAGAAGTCCCGGCATGATTGAAGCTGCTCCTTTGAATTTGCAATTCAAAATGAAATTTCACCTCAGGACTATGATAGAAACGGGCCTACCCCTATAATTTGATTTACAGTCTAATACCGTACTCAGCCATTCTATCAATACTTACGTTCATTAATTATTGATTATTTTCAACACATCATAAAGACATTTGAACCCTATACCTTATATTCGTAATGAGCCGTAATAGTAGGCATGGGTCTAAGCATTGTCATCTGAGCTGAACTTGGTGAACCAGGAGCTCTATTAGGGGATGGTCAAATCTACAATGTAGTTGTCACCGCCCATGCATTTGTCATAATTTTCTTTATAGTTATACCAATTATGATCAGAGGGTTCGAAAACGGATTAGTGCCATTAATGATCGGAGCACCTGATATGGCATTTCCTCGTATGAATAACATAAGCAATTCTATGATGTAAAAGTTCTTGAAAAGGCACATTTTAGTAGCTACAGACTTACCTGAAGAATAAAATAGAATGTGATTTTATTCCCCTTTTCATTTGAAAACTCTCCTTTTCTCCCCTCCTCCACCTCTGCCCAGCCCCCTCCTCCATTTCTCCTCCTCCCCCTCCCCCTCCCCACCTCCTCCTCTCCTGTTCCTCCTCTTCCTCCTCCCCACTCCCCTCCCTGCGTCTCCCTCCCCTCCCCTCCTATTTTCTGTCTTTTTTTTATTCCTTTCTTTTTTCTCCCGACATTGTATTTGTATTTCTACATTAGACCCAGCTGCTTTTGAACTCTCAATCTTCCTGCCTCAGCCTACCAACTGTGGGGCTTACCTGAATTTGCCACCCTACCTGGCTCAATTTTATGATCTAAAAGTTCTAGAACTGGTACTTTTTTAGTTCTGTTTTAGTAGTTAGAGACGTAGCTGTAGGATAAAACAGAATGTGATTTCATTTCCCTTTTCATTTGAAAAGTATTCCCCTGTCTTCTCATCTCCTCTCTGCTCCACCCCTGCGTCCTCTGCCTGGCCCCTGCCTCTACTGTCCCCGCTTCCGTCTTCCCCCCCCCCCCCCACTCTTCCTCTTCTCTGTTTTCTCCTGACATTCTATGTTTGAGGCACATGTTAGCATTCATGATTCAAAACCCATGTGCTTTAGAATGTGTCTCTGACAGCCTTCAGCAGTCGTGGGTGTTGTTTGATCAGAGTCCTTTGATGTGCTCCTGTTGCACACACATGTGAGGGTATGGGCGGGACGGAGTGCTGTGTATCTCTGTGTAAACATGGACACTCCTTAAGCATGTTTGACAAAAGAAGGCCATCTACCTCCAAGGATGCAGAGCACTGTCTAGTAAGTCATGGAGTTGGTTGGGTGGGCCTTATTTGAAGGAATTGGGTTTTTAGGTGTCCGTGGTTAGAGGTAGGGGTTTCAGGTCTTAGGGTTACTCTTTTCAGGGTTGGTATGATTGAGATTAGGGTTCAGTTATAGGCTTGTTGATGTTAAGGATAGGGTTAAGGTTGGGTGTTGTTAAGGGTACTTAGGGTGTGAATTACAATTAAGTTTTTATTTATGCTGCAGAAAGATAGATCACATCATTCCGTTGCGTCACCACATCACAGCCAGTGCTCAAATCACATCACATCCTCTTATTGTCTCACATCATCACATCACGCCAATCTTACCTGAATGTGCCTCCCTACCTGGCTCAATTTTATGATCTAAAAGTTTTTGAAAAGGCACTTCTTTAGTTTTGTTTTAGTAGTAGAAATAGAATAGAATGTAGAAAAGAATGGGATTTCATTCTCCTTTTCATTTGAAAACTTTATTTTATCTTTTCCTTCTCTCCTGTTCTTTTGTCCTCTCCTCTCCCCTTTCCTTCTCTTCTCTGTTTTGTCTCTTCCGTTTCCTCCAGACATTTTATGTTTGACATACGGTTTAGAATGTGTGTCAGGCCACTCGGATTGCCTTCAGCTGTTGTGGGGTTGCTTGATCAGAGTGCTTGACGTACCATGCTTAGTTGTGTGCTGTAGCTGCACATAACTTTGGGCGACAATGGAGACTTGAGTAAATGGTCAGCTGTGCTTTTACTGTTCATGCACCTGCTTTCAACAAATGTGAGGGTATGGGTGGGGGATTGAGTGCTGTGTATCTCTGTGTGTACACTTGGACACTCCTTAAGCATGCTTGACAAAAGAAGGCAACCTACCTCCAGGTATACAGAACACTGTCTAGTAAGTCATGGAGTGGGTTTGGGTTGGGCTTTAGTTTAAGAAATTGGGTTGTTGGGTGTCTGTGGTTAGAGGTAAGGGTTGGAGTTCTTAGGGATACTTTTTTCAGTGTTGGTATGATTGAGATTAGGGTTCAGGTGTAGTGTTTTCGATGGTAAGGATAGGGTAAACTTTGGGTGTTGTTAAGGATACTCAGGGTCGGAGTTATAATTAAGTTTTTATTTATGCTGCAGAAAGATCACATCCTCCCATCACATTACCACCTCACATTACATCACATCCTTGGATCATGTCACATCATCACATCACTTCACGCTAACCTTACCTAAATGTGCCACCCTTCCTGTCTCAATTTTATGATCTAAATGTTTTTGAAAAGTTACTTTTTTAGTTCTGTTTTAGTAGCTACCGACTTACCTGAACAATAAAATAGAATGGGATTTCATTCCTGTTTTCATTTGAAAACTTTGTCTCCTCCTCTTCCCCTCCCCTCCTCCTTTCCTGCTCCTCTTCCCCTTCCTTCCCTGCTCCTCCTTACCCTCTATCCTCCTCTTTTTGGTCTTTTCTCCAGACATTGTATTTCTACATTAGACCGGGCCAGTTTTGAAATCTCAATCTTCTTGCCTCAGCCTACCAACTGTGGGGTTTACCTGAATTTGCAACCCTACCTGGCTCAATTTTATGATCCAAAAGGTCTTCAAATGGCATTTTTTTAGTTCTGTTTTAGTAGGTAGAGACTTAGCTGTAGAATAAAACAATGTGATTTCATTCCCCTTTTCCTTTGAAAACTTTATTCTCGCGTCTTGTCTTTCGCATCTCTGCCTCTTCCTTCTCCTCCCCTCCCCCACCTCCTTCGCTTCTGCTTTCGCCCCCTTCTCCCCTCCACTCCTCTGTTTTCTCCAGACATTCTATGTTTGAGACCCATTATTCATTATTCAAACCCATGTGGTTTAGAATGTGTCTCTGACAGCCTTCAGCTGTTGTGGGTGTTCTTTGATCAGTGCTTGCCCCATCATGGCTGATGGTGTGCTCCCTCTGCACACACGTGTTTGCGCAGGGACCGAGTGCTGTGTATCTCTGTTTAAACTTGGACACCCCTTAAGCATGCATGGCAAAAGAAAGGCCACCTACGTCCAAGGATGCAGAACACTGGTAAGTCACGGAGTGGGTTTGGGTCGAGCTTTAGTTTAAGGAATCGGGTTGTTAGGTGTCTGGGGTTAGTGGTAGGTGTTTTCAGTTCTTAGAGCTACTGTTTTCAGGGTTGGTATGATTGAGATTAGGGTTCAGGTATAGGGTTGTCGATGTTAAGAATAGAGTTAAGGTTGGGTGTTTTTAAGGATACTCAGGGTGTGAATTACAATTTTTACTTATGCTTCAGAAAATTACATTACATCCTCACATCACAGCACATAACATCACATCATCACATTACATCTCATCCTCAAATCACGTCACATCAACACATCATGCTTTATCATCTTGTCATATGACAACATGTCACACCCTCACATATCACATCACACCATGTCATCATATCACATCCCACCATCACATCACGTCATACCATCACTTCATATCACCAGATCACGTCACATAATCACATCATGTCACCAAGTCACAGGACTCCATCACATCATCATATGATATCACATCTCATATCAAGTCACATCTTCACATAACACTATCACATCAAATCCTCAAATCACGTCATATCATCACATCACACCATCATATCTTGTCACATGACATGACATCACATGACATGACATGACATCACACCACCACATTTGGTCACTTCATATCATCACAACCCATGACATCATTCCACTTGTTACTTGAAACTGCCTCTTTCCTCTCCGCTCCATCCTCCCCTCCCCTGCTTTCCCAATCTCCCCTTCCTCTCCCCCTTTCCTCCTGCCTCTCCGCCTCTCTCTCCTCCTCTAATCTTTCCCCTCCTCCCCTCTCCTTTCTCCCTTCCTCTCCCCTCTCCTCCCCCTTCTCCTCCTCCATTCCTCCTCCTCCTCTTCTATGTCTTCCCATCCTTCTATTTTTTATCTTTTCTCTTTCTTTTCTTTTTCCTTCAGATTGTATTTCCACACTAGAGCAGGCCTGTTTTGAACTCTCAATCTTCCTGCCTCAGTCTACCAACTGTGGGGCTTACCTGAATTTGCCACCTTACCTGGCTCAATTTTTAGTAACAAGAGACTTAACTGTAGGACAAAGTAGAATGGGATTTCATTCCCCTTTTCATTTGAATACTTTATTCTCTCCTTTCCTCCTCTCCTCTTATGTCCCTGCCCCCCTCCCCTCCTTCTCTTCTCTTTTTTTTTCTCCTCTGTTTTCTCCAGACATGTTTGCAGTACATGTTAGTATTGATGATTCCAAACCCATGTGTTTTAGAATGTGTGCCAGGCCACTCCAATGGCATTCATCAGTTGTGGTGTTGTTTGATCAGAGTCCTTGCTCTACCACGCTTGATTGTGTGCTCCTGTTGTGCCTAACTTTGTGTGATAATGGAGACTTGAATAAATGGTCAGCTGTGCTTTCACTGTGTTCATGCACCTGCTCTGCCTACACATGTGAGGGTATGGGTGGGGAATTGAGTCCTTTGTGTCTCTGTGTGTAAACTTGGACACCCCTTAAGCATGTTTGACAAAACAAGGCCAACTACCTCCAGGGATGCAGAACATTGGTAAGTCACGGAATGGGTTGGGGTAGGGCTTTAGTTTAAGGAATTGGGTTGTTAGTTGTCTGGGGTTAGAGGTGGGGGTTTCAGGGCTTATGGCTGTTTTCAGGATTGGTATGATTGAGATTAGGGTTCAGGTATAGGGTTGTCGATGTTCAGGATAGGGGTTAAGGCGATGTCAAGGATACTTGGTTTGAATTATAATTTTTAGTTATGCTGCAGAAAAGTAGATTCCATCCCCACATTATGTCACATAATCACACCTCACATAATCACATCACATCATCACATCATCACTTCATCACACCATCACTTCACATCACCAGATCCCATCATATCACCAGATGACACCACATCACCAGATCACTTCACATCATCATGCCACATCATCTCATTCCCCTCTTCACTTGAAAACTGCCTCTCTCCTCTCCGCTCCTTCCTTTCCTCTCCTTCTCCTCCCCCTCCTCCGCCTCCATTCCTTCTCCTCCCTTCACATCCTTCTTTTATATTTTTTCTCTTTCTTTTCTTTTTCCTCCAGACATTGTATTTCTATATAAGACCAGGCCAGTTTTGAACCCTCAATCTTCCATCCTCAGCCTATCAACGGTGGGGCTTACATGAATTTGCCACCCTACCTGTATCCAATTTATGATCAAAAATGTTCTGAAAAGGTGCTTTTTTAGTTCTGTTTTAGTAGCAAGAGATTTACTTGTAGAGTAAAATAGAATTTGATATCATTCCCCTTTTTATTGGAAAAATTTGCTCTCTTCTCATCACCTCCTCCACCGTGGCCTCCTTCACCCCGGTCTCCTCCAGTTCCTCATCTCCGCTCCTTGTCTTCTCTCTTTTTTGCAGATATTTTATGTTTGCGGTACATGTTAGCATTCATGATTCCAAATGCATGTGGTTTAGAATGTGTGCCAGGCCATTCTGATAGTCTTCAGTTGTGTGGTTGTTTGATCATAGTCCTTGCCCTGCTGTGCTTGATGGTGTGCTCTGGCTGTGTCTAACTTTGGGTGCCAATGGCGACTTGAAAAAGTGGTCAGCTATGCTTTCACTGTGTTCATGCACCTGCTATGCCCACACATGTGAGGATATGGGTAGGGGATGGAGTGCTGTGTATCTCTGCGTGTAATGTTGGACACACCTAAAGCATGCGTGACAAAAGAAGGCCACCTACCTCCAAGGATGCAGAGCACTGTCTGGTAAGTCACGGAGTGGGTTTGGTTGGGCCTTATTTTTAGGAATTGGGTTGTTAGGTGTCTGTGGTTAGAGGTAGGGGTTATGCTGCAGAAAAACAGATCACATCATCCCATCACATCACCACATCATGGCACATCCTCAAAGCACATCACATCCTCAGATCACGCCACATCATCCCATCACATCAGGCCAACCTTACCTGAATGTGCTACCCTACCTGGCTCAGTTTTTTGACCTAAAAGTTCTTGAAATAGCCCTTTTTTTTGTTCTGTTTTAGTATCTAGAGACACCTGAAGAATAAAATGGAATGGGATTTCAGTATCCTTTTCACATGAATACTTTGACTTCTTTAAGGTATTGGTTTTTTAGGTGTCTGGGGTTAAGAGTTCTTAGAGCTACTGTTTTCAGGGTTATGATTGAGATTAGGGTTTTGGTGTATGGTTGTCGATGTTAAGGATAGGGTTAAGTTGGGTGTTTAGGATACTCAGGGTGTGAATTACAATTAAGTTTTTTGTTATGCTGCAGAAAAACATCACATCATTACATCCAGTCATCACATCATGTCACATTATCACATCACATCACGCCAACCTTATCTGAATGTGCCACCCTACCTGCCTCAATTTTATGATCTAAAAGTTCTTGAAAAGGCACTTTTTTAGTTCTGTTTTAGTAGCTACAGACTTACCTGTATAATAGAACAGAATTGGATTTAATTCCTCTTTTCATTTGAAAACTGTATTCTCTCTCTTTCTCCTTCTCTTCTTCTTTCCTTTTGTGCTTTCCTCTCCCCTCCTCTCAGTCTCTTCTCTCCTTCTCTTCTCTGTTTTCTCTCTTCTGTTTTCTCCAGACATTGTATGTCTGCGGTACTTGTTTGAATGATTGCAAACCCATACTCCAAACCCATTTTAGAATGTGTGTCATGCCACTCCAATGGTCTTCAGCAGTTATGGGGTTGCTTGATCAGAGTGCTTGACCTACTATGTTTGATGTTGTGCTCCCGCTGCACACAACTTTTGGTGACAATGGAGACCTGAGTAAATTGTCAGTTGTGCTTTTACTGTGGTCATGCACCTGCTATACCTACAAACGTGAGGCTATGGGTGGGGGATTGAGTGTTGTGTATCTCTGTGTAAATTTGGGCACACCTTAAGCATGCTTGACAAAAGAAGGCCACCTACCTGCAAGAATGTAGAACACTGTTAAGTCACGGAGTGGGTTGGGGTTGGGCTTTTTTGTAAGGAATTGGGTTGTTAGGTGTCTGTGGTTAGAGGTAGGGGTTTCAGGTCTTACGGTTACTCTTTTCAGGATTGGTATGATTGAGATTAGGGTTCAGGTGTAGGGCTGTCGATGTTAAGGATAGTGTTAAGGTTGGGTGTTGTTAAGGATACTCGTGAGTTACAATTTTTATTCATGTTGCAGTAAATTAGATTACATACGTCACGTCACATCATTACATCATTTCACAACCTGCAATCATCACATCAACACATCATTTCTCATACCTTGTCATATCACAACAGGTCACATCCTCACATAACATCATATATCACATCATCTCATCACATCATCATTTCATGTCACAGCACATCATGTCACACCATCACTTCATTTCATCAGATCACGTCACATCCTCACATCACATCACCAAGCCACAGGACTCCCTCACATCATATGACATCACTTAACATCATCATATAAAGTCACATCTTAACATCACACTATCACATCACATCCTCAAATCATGTCACAGCACATCACGTCACAATACAATACATCACATCTTCATAATACACCATCATATCTTGTCACCTCACATCACACCATCACTTCAGGTCACATCATATCCTCCATCATCATAATACATCACACCATTCCCCTTGTCACTTGAAAACTGCCTCTGTCCTCTCTGCTCCCTCTTCCCCTCCCCTGCTCTCCCATTCCGCTCCCTTCCTCTCCCCGTCTCCTCTCTCTCTTCCCCCCTCCTCCCCTCTTCCCCCTTTTCCATTCCTCCTCTTCCTTCTCTCCCTTTTCTTTTCTATCTTCTCTCTTTATTTTGTTTTTCCTCCATACGATGCATTTCTACATTAGACCATGGGGGAGGGGTCTGAATTATCAATCTTCCTGCCTCTGCCTACCAACTGTGGAGCTTACCTGAATTTTCCACCCTACCTGGCTCAATTTATGATTTAAAAGTTCTTGAAAAGGCACTTTTTTAGTTCTGTTTCAGTAGCAAGAGTCTTACATATAGAATAAAATAAAATGTGATTTCATTCCCATTTTCCTCTGTAAACTGTATTTTCTCCTCTCCGCCTCCAACTCCTTTTCCTCTTCCTCCCCACCGCTCCTTCTCTTCTCTCTTTTCTCCATACGTTTTATGCTTGTGGTTCATGTTTGCATTCATGATTCCAAGTCCGTGTGGTTAATAATGTGTGTCAGGCCAATCCGATGGCTATCAGCAGTTGTGGAGTTGTGTGGGTTGTTGCTCAGAGTCCGTGACATATAATGCCTGATGGTTTGTTCCTGCTGCGCCTAACTTTGGGTCACAATGGAGACTTGAGAAAATGGTCAGCTGTGCTTTCACTGTGTTCATGCACCTGGTCTGCATACACATGTTAGGGTATGGGTGGGGCATCGAGTGCTATGTATCTGTGTGTAAACTTGGAAATCCCCTAAGCATGTTTGAGAAAATAAGGCCACCTACCTCTAAGGATGCAGAACACTGTTAAGCAGTGGAGTGGGTTGGGCTTTAGTTTAAGTACTTGGGTTGTTAGTGTCTGGGGTTAGAGGTAACGGTTGGAGTTCTTAGGACTACTGTTTTCAGGGTTTGTGTGATTGAGATTAGTGTTCCGGTGTAGGATTGTCTATATTCAGGATAGGGTTAAGGTTTGGTGTTAAGGATACTCAGGTGTGAATTACAATTAAGTTTTTGGTTATGATCCAGAAAGATCACATCATCCCATCAACTGACCGCATAACATCCTCTTATCACGTCACATCCTCAGATCACGCCACATCATCACATCACGCCAACCTCACCTGAATGTGCTACCCTACGTGGTTTAATTTTATGACCTAAAATTTAGTTCTTGAAAAGGCACTTCTTTAGTCCTGTTTTAGGAGCAAGAGACCTATAGAATAAAATAGTATGTGATTTAATTCCCCTTTTCATTTGAAAACTTTATTCTCTCTTCTCCATCTCTTCTTCTGTCCTTTTATCCTATCCTCCCCTCCCCCTCTCCTCTCCTCTCCTCTGTTTTTTTTTTTTTGGCCAGTCCTGGGGCTTGGACTCAGGGTCTGAGCACTGTCCCTGGCTTCTTTTTGCTCAAGGCTAGCACTCTGCACTTGAGCCACAGCGCCACTTCTTGCCATTTTCTATGTATGTGATGCTGGGGAATTGAACCCATGGCCTCATTTATACAAAGCAAGCGCTCTTGCCACTAGGCCATATCCACAGCCCCTCTTCTCTGTTTTGTCCAGACATCTTATGATTGAGTTACTTGTTAGTATTCATGATTCGAAACCTGTATGGTTCACAATGTTTGTCAGGCCACTTCGATGGCCTTCAGCTGTTATGGGGTTGCTTGATCAGAGTGCTTGACTTACTATGTTTGTGCTCCCGCTGTACCTAACTTTGGCTGACAATGGAGATTTCACTAAATGGTTAGCTGTGCTTTCACTGTGTTCATGTACCTGCTATGCCCACACATGTTAGGGTATGGGTGGGGGAATCAAGTGCTTTGTATCTTTGTGTGTAAACTTGGACACTCCTTAAGCATGCTTGAGAGAAGAAGGCCACCTACCTCCAGGGATACAGAACACTGTCTAGTAAGTCATGGAGTGGGTTGGGGTTTTCTGGGTTGTTACGATTGAGATTAAGGTTCAGGTATGGGGTTGTCGATGTTAAGGATAGGGTTGGGTGTTATTAAGGATACTTTGTGGAATTACAATTTTTGGCTATGCTTCAGAAAATTAGATTAAATCACATAACCACACAACGCATCGCCTCACAACACATTATCACATAATTACACATGTCACATAATCACAACACATTATCACATCACACCATCACTTCACATAACCAGATCACGTCACATCATCAAGTGTTATCACCAAGTCACAGGACTCCATCACATCATCATGACATCACATCACATCATAACAAGTCACATCTTCACAACACATCCTTACATCACGTGACATCATAACTTCACATTCCCTTTTTCACTTGAAAACTGCCTCTCTCCTATCAGCTCCTTCCCTACCTCCCCTGCTCTCCCATTCCCCTCCCTTCCTCTACCCCTCTCCTCCCCCTTCTCCCCCTCCCTTCCCATCCTCCTCCTTTCTGTCTTTTCTCTTTCCTCTAGACATTGTATTTCTACATTATACCAGGCCCCTCAATCTTCCTGTCTCAGCCTACCAACACTGGGGCTTATCTGAATTTGCCACCTTGCCTGGCTCAATTTTATTATCTAAAAGGTACTGAAAAGGTGCTTTTTTAGTCCTGTTTTAGTACCAAGCCTTAACCAGAAGATTGAAATAGAATGTGATTTCATTTCCCATTTTATTTGAAAACTTTATTTTCTTCTCTCCTCTCTGCCACTGTTACCCCCTCATCTGCCCCCGCCCCCTTCACCCCCACCTCTTCCACTTCTTCTCCTCCCCTCCCCTCCTTCTTTTGTCTTGTTTTCTGCAGACATTTTATGTTTGAGTTATATGTTACCATTCATGGTTTAGAGTGTTTGTCAAGCCACTCCGATGGCCTTCAGTTGTTGTGAGGTTGTTTGATCAGATTCCTTGATCTACAATATCTGATGGTGTGTTCTTGCTGCGCCTAAGTTTGGGTGATAATGGAGAGTTGAATAAACGGTCATCTTTGTTTTCACTGTGTTCATGCACCTGCTCTGCACACAGGTTTGAGGGTATGGGTGGGGGATTGAGTGCTGTGTGTCTGTGTGTAAACTTGGACACCCCTTAAGCATGTTTGACAAAACAAGGCCACCTCTCTCCAGGATGCAGAACACTAATAAGCAATGGAGTGGATTGGGCTTTAGTTTAAGGAATTGGGTTGTTAGGTGTCTGGGGTGTTCTTAGGAGTACTGTTTTCAGGTTTAGTATGATTGAGATTAGGGTTCAGGTGTAGGATTGTCGATATTAAGGAAAGGGTTAAGGTTGGGTGTTGTTTAGGATACTCAGGGTGTGAATTACAATTTTTATTCATGATGCAGAATATTAGATTCCATCCTCATATCATGTCAAATCATCACATCATTTCACATCCTCCATCACTTCAACACATCATTTCTCATAATTCTTTTTCATATCACAATATATCACATCCTCACATTACAACATATTGTTCCACATCATCCCCACACATCATCATATCACGTCACATCACATCATGTCAACAAGCCACAGGACTCCCTCACATCATATGACATCACATCACATCTTCATATTAAGTCACATCTTCACATCACACTATCGCATCCTCAAATCATGTCACATCACAACACGTCTCAATATATCACGTCACATCGTCCCATCACACCATCATATCTAGTCACATAATATCACACCATCCCACAGGTCACATCATGTCATCAATCACAATACATCACATAATTCCCCTTGTCACTTGAAAGCTGCCTCTGTCCTCTCTGCTCCCTCCTCCCCTCCCCTGCTCTCCCTTTCCCCTCCCTTCTTCTCCCCATCTCCTCTCCCTCCTCCTCCCCCTCCTCGCCCTCCTCCACTCTCCTCTTCCATTCCTCCTCTTCCTCCTATTGTGTCATCTTTCTCTTTTCTATCTTTTCTCTTTCTTTTCTTTTTCCTCTAGACATTGTATTTCTACATTAGACCCAGGTGGGTTCTGTACTCTCAATCTTCCTGCCTCTGTCTACCAACTGTGGAGCTTACCTGAATTTGCCACCCTACCTTGCTTAATTTGTGATTCAAAAGTTCTTGAAAAGGCACTTTTTTAGTTCTGTTTCAGTAGTAAGAGACTTACCTATAGAATAAAATAGAATGAGATTTCATTCCTCTTTTCATTTGGAAAGTGTATTTTCTCCTCCCCGCCTCTCACCCCTCATCCTCTTCCTCCCCTCCGCTCCTTCTCTTCTTTCTTTCTCCAGACGTTTTATGCTTGTGGTATATGTTTGCATTCATGATTCCAAGTCCATGTGGTTCATAATGTGTGTCAGGCCAATCCGATGGCTATCAGCAATTTTGGACTTGTGGGGGTTGTTGATTAGAGTCCTTGACGTACCATGTCTTATGGTATGCTCCTGCTGCGCCTAACTATGGGTGACAATGGACACTTGAAAAAATGGTCAGCTGTGCTTTCACTGTGTTCATGCACCTGCTCTGTACACACGTGAGTGTATGGGTGGGGGTTTGAGTGCTGTGTATCTCTGTGTGTGAACTTGGAAATACCTTAAGCATGTTTGAGAAAATAAGGCTATGTACCTCCAAGGATGCAGAACACTGTGTGGTATGTCACAGAGTGGGTTGGGGTTTGGCTTAAATTTAAGTAATTGGGTTGTTAGGTGTCTAGGGTTGGAGGTAGGGGTTTCAGGTCTTAGTGCTACTGTTTTCAGGGTTGGTATGATTGAGATTAGAAGGTTTAGGTGTAGGGTTGTGGATGTTAAGGATAGGGTTAAGGTTGTGTGTTGTTAAGTAGACTCAGGGTGTGCATTACAATGTGTAGTTATGCTTTAGAGAAACAGAACACATCATATCACATCACATCACGTCATATACTCACAATAGACTATATCATACCATATCATCTCATCACATTATAATATCAGGTCACACCATCACAAGATACACCACTTCATATCACCAGATCACGTCATGTCAAATCACGTCAAGTCACCAAGTTACAGGACTCTATCACATGTCAATTAACATCTTCACATCACAGTATCACATGACATCCTCAAATCACATCACAAGAACACATCATGGCACATAGTCACATCACACCATCATATGTTGTCACATCACAATACATCACATCATTCCCCTTGTCAATTGAAGACTGCCTTTCTCTTCTCTCCCTCCTACTCCCCCTTCTCCTCTATTCATCCTTCTCCTCTTATTCCTCCTCTCACCCTCCCATCTTTCTCTTTTCTATCTTTTCTCTTTCCTCCAGACATTGTATTTATACACTATACCAGGCCGGTTTTGAACTTTCAATCTTCTTGCCTCAGCTTGCTAACTGTGGAGCTTAACTGAATTTGCCACCCTTCCTTGCTTAATTTATGATGTACAAGTTTCTGAAAAGGCACTTATTTAGTTCTGTTTTAGTAGCAAGAGACCCGTAGAACCAAATAGAATGGGATTTCATTCCCGTTTTCATTTGAAAACTTTACTTTCTCCTTTCTGCCTTTAACCTGCCCCCTCCGCCTCTGCATCCTCTGCTTCCTCCCCTCCCCTCCCCTCCTTCTCTTCTCTTGTTTTCTTCAGTTATTTTATGTTTGAGGCACATGTTAGTATTCATTATTACGAACCCGTGTGGTTCAGAATGTGTGTCAGGCCACTCCGATGACCTTCAGCAGTTGTGGGGTTGTTTGATCAGAGTCCTTGCCTTACCACGCGTGATGGTGTGCTCTGGCTGTGCCCAATTATGGGTGACCATGGAGGTTTGAGCAAATGGTCAGTTGTGCTTTCACTGTGTTTATGCACCTGCTCTGCACACACGTGAGGGTATGGGTGACGGATTGAGTGCTGTGTATCTCTGTGTAAACTTGGACACATGTTAAGCATGTTTGACAAAATAAGGCTATGTACCTCCAAGCATGCGGAGCACTGTCTGGTAAGTCATGGAGTCGGTCATGGTTGGGCTTTAAGGAATTTTGTTAGGTGTGTGAGGTTAGAGGTAAGGGTTAGAGTTCTTAGGGCTACTGTGTTTAGGGTTGTTAGGATTTTGATTAGCGTTCAGGCGTAGGGTCGTTGATGTTAAGGTTGGGTGTTACCGATACTCATGGTGTGAATGACAAGTGTTTAGTTATGCTGCAGAAAGATAGATCACATTACATCAGCACAGCACTTTACACTATGACATCACATCACCACATCCCATAACACTATTACATCCTCAGATTACTCCACATCCTCACATCACATCACATCATCCTTACCTGAATGTGCCACCC
Organism: Perognathus longimembris pacificus; assembly: GCF_023159225.1. Lineage (NCBI taxonomy): Eukaryota > Metazoa > Chordata > Mammalia > Rodentia > Heteromyidae > Perognathus > Perognathus longimembris. The sequence goes on from NC_063162.1 coordinate 154,896,797, forward strand.
TATCTGGTTCATTTTTATCAAGTATAATTTATGATCTAAAATTTTGAAAATGTACTTATTTAGTTCTGTTTTAGTTGGAACAGACTTATCTTTAGAATAAAATAGTGTGGGATTTCATCCCCCTTTTCATTTGAAAAGTGTCTTCTCCTCCTCATCTCCTGTCATTTTGTGCTCTCCTTTCCCCTTCCATCTGCCTCTCTTCTCCTCTCTGTTTTCTCCAGATATGTGTTTGAAATACTTGTTAGTATTCATGATTCGAAGCCTGTGTGGCCTTCAGCTGTGTGGGGTTGCTTGATCAAAGTGCTTGACATACCATGCTTGATGGTGTGCTCTCGCTTCACCTAACTTGGGGTGATAATGGAGACTTGAATAAATGGTCAGCTGTGGTTTCAGTGTGTTCATGTACCTGCTATGCCCACACATGTAATGGTATGGGTGGGGGATCGAGTGCTGTCTATCTTTGTAAACTTGGACACCCCTTAAGCATGCTTGACAAAAGAAGGCCACCAACCTCCAATGATGCAGAACATTGTCTGATAAGTCACGGAATGGTTTCGGTTGTTCTTTAGCTTAACAAATTGGGTTGTTAGGTATCTGTGGTTAGAGGTCAGGGTTTCTGGTCTTAGGGCTCCTTTTTTCAGTGTTGGTATGATTGCGATTATGTCTCAGGTATGGGGTTGTCGATATTAAGGCTATGGTTAAGGTGTTAAAGGTACTTGGTGTGAATTACAATTTTTAGTTATGCTGCAGAAAATTAGGTTACATCTTCACATCACATTATCACATCATATCATTGCATCACCTTACTTCACCAGTTTACATACAGTTGTTCCATCATGACATAAGTTCATATCATACTATTACTTAATCTCGCCAGATCACTTCACGTCACATCATCACATCATGTCACCAACTCACAGGATTCCATCATATCATCATGATATCATGGCACATTACAAGTCACATCTTCACATCACATCTTCAAATCATGTCACGTCACATCACAACATATATCATTTCCCTTTTCACTTGAAAAGTGCTTCAGCTTACTCACCCTTCCCCTTTCTCCCACTCCCCTCCTTTCCTCTACCCCTCTCCTCCCCATCTTGTGCCTTCCCTCCTCTTCATC